>NC_057746.1:16244723-16270989 GCF_004010195.1 Chiloscyllium plagiosum | reverse complement strand
ACCTCACCCCAGTTCCAAACTTCCAGCTCAGCACTGTCCCCATGACTTGTCCTACCTGCCTATTTTCTTTTCCACCTATCCACTCCACCCTCCCGATCTATCACCTTCATCCCCTCCCCCACTCACCTATTGTACTCTATGCTACTTTCTCCCCACCCCTACCCTCCGCTCACTTATCTCTCCACCCTTCAGGCTCTCTGCCTGTATTCCTGATGAAGGGCTTTTGCCGGAAATGTCGATTTTACTGCTCCTCAGATGCTGCCTGAACTGCTGTGCTCTTCCAGCACCACTCTAATCTTGACTCTGGTTTCCAGCATCTGCAGTCATTGTTTTTACCTTTGAGAATCTCTCAGCCTGTTGACTGAGAGTGAGGGTTGTAGTGAATGTGCAAACCGACTATCATGCTGTGGTACAGGATGACATTCAAGTGGAGGGATCAACCAGACCTGTAGTAGATGAGGTAATAACATAGTGAGGAACTTGACACCTTTCTATGCAGAGAGAAGGGTCATGATCCATGCAAATACCAGCAACACAGGTAGAATCAGGAAAGTGTTTCTGCACAGAAGAAGACCATCAAAGGTTGTAATCTCTGAAGAATTGCCTGAGCTACTGCAAATTGGATTGGGATCCCTAAAAGTAGGAAGATGAATATGTGGCTCAAAGACCTGTGCTGGAAAAATGGGTTCCAGTTAGTAGGCATCTGACACAGTACCAAGGAATCTGGGGGCTTAATCTTTAGATAGGCCAAACCTGCTGGGGCCAATATCACTGTGAACTACATAACTGGAGAAATGGAGACAATTTCAAATTAAAAAGTACGGGCATGGCATAAAATGCAGAAAGATATTAAAGGATAGAACCAAAACAGAAGTTGCTGGAAAAGCTCAGGCCTGGCAGCATCTGTGGAGAGAAATCAGGGTCAACATTTCACATTGAGAGACCCTTCTTCAGAACTGGAGGGATGGAGTGAAGTTATGCACGGAAAATAGTAATATGGGAAATAAGGATCTGAAAGTGGCAGGACTGGGCACAGAAGAAAAAGCTAAGGAATGCACCTCCAACAATCAAAAAAGATATTGCAAAGATGTTACAAGCGCTGCATCTGAATGTAATTAGCAATCATAACAAAATAAATATATTGTAAGTACACGCTGAAGTAAATGAATACCATCTGACAGTTGTGGAGACATGGCTTCTGGATGATGGGAATTGTGTCCTGAATATTGAGAGGTATGTAATATTCAAGGAATGAGGAAGCTAGGTGAAGCTGGACATGCAGCACTGCAGATGGAGATACCGTTAATGGCGATGACCTTGGTTCAGGAGATCATGGTGGAGGATTGGTGTGAGTGGAGATGAGAAAGGGTTAGGGAAAGAACTTGGAGTGGGAGTGATCTACAGGCCACCTAACAGTAACCACAATGCGTGACACAATTCCCAAGAAGAAATAAATGTGAAGCCGCAGGTAGATAGGATAGTGAAGAAGTTGTTGGAATGCTTTCCTTTATTGGTCAGAGCACTGAATATTGGAGTTGGGAGGTCATGTTGCAGCTTTACAGGACATTGGTTAGGACACTTTTGCAATAGTGTGTGCAATTACAGTCGCCTTCCCATCAGAAGGATGTTGTGAAACTTGAAAGGATTCAGAAAAGATTTAGAACATAGAACATAGAAAAGTACAGCACAGAACAGGCCCTTTGGCCCACGATGTTGTGCCGAGATTTAATCCTAATGTAAAATATAGCAACTTAACCTACATACCCCTCAATTCACTGCTATCCATGTGCACGTGCAGCGGTCGCTTAAATATCCCCAAGGACATTTACAAGGACTTTGCGAGGGTTGAAGGATTCAAGCTACAAGGAGAGGCTGAATAGGCTGGGGATGTTTTCCCTGGAGCATTGGAGACTGGGGGGTGACTTTATAGAAGTTTATTAAATTATGAGGGGCATAGATAGGGTAACAAGATATTTTCCCTAGGGTGGGGGAGTCCAGAATTAGAGGGCATAGGTTTAGGGTGAGAGGGGAAAGATATAAAAGAAACCTAATGGGCAGCCTTTTTCACGCAGAGGATGGTAAATGTATGGAATGAGCTTCCAGAGGAAGTGGTAGAGGCTAGTAGAATTGCAACATTTAAAAGGCACCCGGATAGTATATGAATAGGAAGGGTTTGGAGGGATATGGGCCAGTTGCTGGCAGGTGGGACTAGATTGGGTTAGAATATCTGATTGGCATGGACGAGTTGGACTGAACGGTCTGTTTCCGTGCAGTACATCTCTGTAACTCTATGATTATGTGGATATGAAAGCTTAACATTTGGAAGTGAACTGGCATTCTATGCTTGAGGGCAGATCAATAGAGGAAAGAGTGAGGACTGCAGATGCTGGAGATGAGAGCTGGAAAATGTGTTGCTGGAAAAGCGCAGAAGGTCAGGCAGCATCCAAGGAGCAGGCGAATCGACATTTCGGGCATAAGCCCTTCTTCAGGATTCCTTCAGGCTTATGCCCGAAACGTCGATTCTCCTACTCCTTGGATGCTGCCTGACCTGCTGTGCTTTTCCAGCAACACATTTTTCAGGCAGATCAGTAGAGACAGAGTTCAGAGTACTGTTTCAGAAAACTCAGTAAATTCCCACAGTGAAGTAAAGTTCTTCAGATAGGACCCAACATCCTTAGCTGACTAAACAAGTTAAGGAAAGCATCAGTCATAGGAAAAAGCATACGAGAAGTCTGTTATGGTCAGCTGAATTGTCAGAAAATGAAGAGAAGAGAGAATAGTTGAAGGGTTAATTGGATGGAAGAAATTCGTGTGTGAGAGTAAGTTAGCCAGGAGTGTCAAAATGGACACAAAAATGGAAAAAGATGCATAAAGTCTCCTACAGTGTGAAAATGGGATTGGTAGTAGATAATAAGGAAATTTGAGTAAAATTAATAAGTATGTGGTGAACAAGACAGAATGAAATTGCAAATGGATATAGATGAGTTAAGTGAATGGGCATGTATCTGACACATGGTATATAAAGTGGAAAAATATGAAGCTGTTGTCTTTGGCAGGTAGAATAAAATACCAGAATATCACTTAAATGGAGAATGACTGCAGAATTCTGAGATGCAGAGGGATCTGGATGTTCTGGTGCATGAATCAGAGAACATTAAGATGCCAGGACAACACATAATTAGATTAGATTAGATTAGATTACAGTGTGTAAACAGGCCCTTCGGCCCAACAAGTCCACACCGACCCGCCGAAGCGAAACCAACCCATACCCCTACATTTACCCCTTACCTAACACAACGGGCAATTTTAGCATGGCCAATTCACCTGACCTGCACATCTTTGGACTGTGGGAGGAAACCGGAGCACCCGGAGGAAACCCACGCAGACACGGGGAGAACGTGCAAACTCCACACAGTCAGTCGCCATAATAAAGTGTGGTAATGGGATGCAGTCCTATATTATCAGAGGAATTAACAAACAAGTCAGGACGTGTGCTCCATGGTACAGGAAATTGGTGTGGCCACATCTGAAATGCTGTGTGCAGTTTTGGTCTTCGCGTTTAAGGAATGATATAAAATATTCAGCCCTGGAGCTTGGTAACCAGTCGTGTTCCACAGGGACCTGTTCTGGGACGAAAGTGTGTACTGCAGATGCTGGAGATCAGAGTCAAGATTAGAGTGGTGCTGGAAAAGCACAGCAGGTGAGGCAGCATCCGAGGAGCAGGAAAATCGACGTTTCAGGTTAAAGCCCTTCATCATTCCATGGCCTGATTCCTGATGAAGAGCTTTTGCCCAAAACATCAATTTTCCTGCTCGTCAGATACTGCCTGACCGGCTATGCTTTTCCAGTACCACTCTAATCTTGAATATGTTCTGGGACCTCTGCTCTTTGTGATTTTTATAAATGACTTGGATGAGGAAGTGGAAAGGTGGGTTCATAAGTTTGCTAATGACATGAAGGTTGGTGGAGTTGTGGATAGTGTGGAGAGCTATTGTAGGTTGCAATGGGACATTGACAGGGTGCAGAGCTGGGCTGAGAAATGGCAGATGGCATTCAACTTGGAAAAGTGTGAGGTGTTTCATTTTGGAAGGTCAAATCTGAATGCAGACTACAGGGTTAATGGCAGGATTCATGGCAGTGTGGAGGAACAAAGGGATCTTGGGGTTAATATCCGTAGATCCCTCAAATTTGTCACCCAGGTTGATAGGATTGTTAAGAAGGCATATAGTGTGTTGGCTTTCATTATCAGAGGGACTGAGTTTAAGAGCAGCGAGGTTATGCTGCACCTCCATAATACCCTGGTTAGACTATACTTGGTCAGTTCTAGTTGCCTCTTTATAGGAAGGATGTGGAAACTTTAGACAGGGTTCAGAGGAAATTTACGAGGATGCTGCGTGGACTGGAGGGCATGTCTTATGAAGAATGGTTGAGGGAGCTAGTGCTTTTCTCATTGGAGTGAAGGAAGCCGAGAGGTGACTTGATCGAGGTGTACAAGATGATGAGAGGCATAGATAGAGTGGACAGCCAAAAACTTTTTCCCAAAGCAGGAATGGCTATCATGAGGGGACATAATTTTAAGGTAATTGGAAGACGGTATAGGGGAGATGGCAGAGGTAGATTCTTTACACACAGAGTGCTGAATTCATTGAATGCACTGCCAGTGGTGGTAATAGAGTCTGATACATTAGGGACATTTAAGTGACTCTTGGATAGGCATAAGGATGATTGTAATATGTAGGGTATGTAGGTTAGTTTGATTTTAGAGTAGTATAAAGGGTTGGTACCACATCGAAGGCCGAAGGGCCTGTACTGTGCTGTAATGTTCTATGTTCTAAATGGAGGTGGTTCAGAGGAGGTTACCAGATTATACCTGGAATGTTCACATTGCTCTTGGTGGATAGGTTGGATAGGCTGGATTTGTTTCCACTGGAATTTAGAAGAAGGAAAGGTGGCTTCATTGAATTGTACCAGATCATGAATGAGTCTTAAAATGGATTAGATTAGATTAGATTACATTACAGTGTGGAAACAGGCCCTTCGGCTCAACAAGTCCACACCGACCCGCCGAAGCGAAACCCACCCCATACCCCTACATTTACCCCTTACCTAACACTACGGGCAATTTAGCATGGCCAATTCACCTGACCCTGCACATCTTTTGGACTGTGGGAGGAAACCGGAGCACCCGGAGGAAACCCACGCAGACACGGGGAGAACGTGCAAATGGTGGATGTGGAAAGGTTGTTTTCTCTTGTGGGTCAATTCAGAACTGGGGGCAGGTTTCCATTTGAAAATCAGAGGTAGCTCTTTTAGGAAACAGAACAGAGAATTCTGTTTTTCTTTCTCTCACCTAGTGCAACTTTAGCACTCTACCTCAGAAGGCAGTGAAGGTGGGATTAGATTACTTACAGAGTGGAAACAGGCCCTTTGGCCCAACAAGTCCACACCGACCCTCTGAAGAGCAACCCACTCATACCCATTCATTTACCTAACACTACGGGCAATTTAGCATGGCCAATTCACCTAACCTGCACATTTTTTGGAGTGTGGGAGGAAACCAGAGCACCCGGAGGAAACCTACGCAGACACGGGGAGAATATGCAAGTTCCACACAGACAGTTGCCGGAGGCGGGAATTGAACCCGGGTCTCTGGCGCTGGGAGGCAGCAGTGCTAACCCCTGTGCCACTGTGCTGCTCTTTAATTGTGTATTTTTAATGCAGAGTGGTAGATTTTTGTTGGACAGGGAAATCATGGGTTATTGTGGATAGATGGGAACGTGGAATTCAAAACGGATAAACATAATCTTACTGAATGATGAAGCAGTCTTGAGGGGCCCAAATGGCCTATTTCACTCCTAATTTATTGTTTTGTATGTTCTTGTTAGAGATGGTCATAACCTGGCGCTTATGTGCACCAACATTACTTGCCGCTTATCAGCCTATGCCTGGATGTTGCGCAGGTATATCTTCATATGTAAGCAGACTACATCAGTATCTGAGCAGTCACAAACAGTGCTGAACATTGTGCAATCATCAGCGAACATCCCCACCTCTGACATTATCTTCGTGTATTCACTTTAAGTTATTGTCAAGGGAAAGCTTCAAATTCTGCAGATTTTACTATGCACATTTCACAATTCCCAGTTCTCCAAACGTTTTACTAAAGTAAGCAAAACCCAGACAGTTCCTTGGAGACACGTGAATGGCAGCGTAAACATTTTTCTGCTCCTGTTCTCTAATTAGTGTCTGAAGATTCGCTTGGACTGATAGCTCATGTGAGTCTCCCAGAAGCTGAGTGTAGAATAATCAGGCAACGCCTCCGAGTTATGGAGATTACGTGATGGGCGAATATGACCTCTCTGCATGACAGTGAATAGAGATTGAACAGGAAGGAAGTTTTCAGTCAGAACAGTGCACAATACCATGAATAGTTTTGACAGGGTAAAGAGGAGAAAAATGTTTCAAGTGGTACGAGGGTCAATCAATCAAGGACACATGTTGAATTTGAATACAAAAGATCCGAGGGAAGATGAGGATTATTGTTTTCATTTGCTTTGAATAAACTGCCTGTCAGGGCGCTGGAAGTGGAGTCAATGGCACCTTTCAAATGGGTAAATCAGATATTTGAAGGGAATACATTGGCTGGGCTGTGTGAAAGAGAGCAGGGCAGTCGGATGAAATGGATAGATTTTTCAAGAGGTCAGCATTTGACGTGATGAACTGAATGGTCCCATTTCTGTGCTGTCTGAGTTTTCTTTAATCATGATGAGACTGGGGGTGACTGTGTTGAGAGGAGAGGGACAGATCTGTTCAACTCCATGTTGGTCAATTGACCGAACACAGGGGAAAATCACTTCGTCATGGTGAACCAGTCAGCAGGAGTCTGATCACTCGCTGATTGTTTAGCATGCGAGTTGATGCCACATTGTGAATTTGGGTGTATGACAAATTGATTGTTGAGAATGCAAAGTTAAGAACTAAGTTCCGGCTTGGATGTCAATGTAACACCATTTATTATTTGTTCATACTAAACACTGCTATGCATGGTTATCATAGATATACCAGGCTCTGAACTTATATTTACATTATGTAAGAATAATTTTCCTTTGTGTTCTCATGTCTATGTGCTGCCAACACTCCTCATTCTATAGTCTTCTACCTTTGCACACATTGTAATATTTATGTCCAGTGATGCATAGTTTGGCTTTTAGTAGTCATGGGGTAGATTATAAGAGCAGAGATGTTGTGTTCTCTGCAGAGATTTAGATCAGATTCCGTGCAGTGTGGAAACAGGTTCTTCGGCCCAACAAGTCCACACCGACCCTCCGAAGAGTAAACCACCCAGTCCCATTTCCCTCTCACTAATTCACCTAACACTATGGGCAATTTAGTATGGCCAATTCACCTGATCTGCACATCTTTGGACTGTGGGAGGAAACCCACGCAGACATGAGGAGAATGTGCAATCTCCACACAGACAGTTACCCAAGGCTGGAATCAAACCTGGGACCCTGGTGCTGTGAGGCAGCAGTGCTAACCACTGAGCCACTGTGCCACCATTAAGTTAGGCCACAGCTGGAATATTGTGTGTAGTCTGATCACCAAATTATACGAAGGATGTGATTGCATTACTGGAGATGCAAAGGAAATTCAGCAGGATATTAAAACAAAACAATGAACTGAAGTTGATGGAGATCTGAAACAAAAACAGAAATTGCTGGAGAAACTCAGCAGGTCTGGCAGCATATAGAGGATTAATGTTTGAGTCTACTGATTCTTCATCAGAACTGGGGGAGGTGATGGTCTAGTGGTATTACCACTGGAGTGTTTATCCAGAGATGAAAAGTGTGGCACTGGAAAAGCACAACAGGACAGGCAACATCCAAGGAGCAGTACAGTTGATGTTTTGGACATAAGTCCTTCAATCAGAGACCCAGGTAATGCTCTGGAGACCTTGTGTTTGAATCCTGTTATGGCAGGTGGTGAAGTTTGAACTCAATAAAAATAATGAATTAAGAGTTTAGTGATGACCATGAAACTATTATCGATTGTCCTTTAGGGAAGGAAACAGCCTTCCTTACCTGATCTGGTCTACATGTGACCTACAGCAATTTGGTTGACTCTCAATTACCCTCTGGGCAATTAGGGACGCGCAATAAATGTTGACACAGGCAGTGACACCCTCACCCCGCGAATGAATAAATAAGTGTTAGAAGGCTAGGAGAAATTGGCATTAGAATGGAAATGGAGCCCAGGGCAGAGAGTTATAAAAGGGAGATGAAAACAAGGATAATGAATAGAAGGCCAGGAAAGAAGAAAAGCTGTATAAGGGATAATCAGACCTAACAATGAGAGATTGGGTTAGCTGTACTGAATGCAACCCATGTAATGTGATAATGGACCTAGGAGTACATGAGAATGGGTGACTCTGCTTAAAGCAACCCATGTCATAACAGGGCCAGGTATGGGGCGGGTAAAATACATGGAGGGATGGAATCTATCGCTATAGTTATTGAACTCGATGCTGAGTCTGAGAGGCTGCAGGGTTCCTGAGTGGAAAATGAGGTATTGATCTTTGAACTCATGCTGAGGTTCGCTGGAACACTGCAGCAGAACTGAGACAGAGACGTTGGCCATGGCGGTGTGTTGAAGTGGCAGGCAACTGGTCATTTTTACAGACAGAGTGTAGGTGTTCCGCAAAGCGGTATCCCAGTCTCTGTTTCATCTCCCCAATGTAGAGGAGAGCCTTGTTGTAAATTGGGTGAATAGAAAGCAGCTGTTCCCCTGAGGCGAAGGGTCAATAACAAGGGGACAGTAGGCTTAAGTGAAAGGTGGGACATCAGAGGGGATTTGAGGAAAACCTTTTTCACCCAGAGGGTACAGGGGGTCTGGAAGGCACTGCTTAGGAGGCTAGCTGAGATTGGAAACCTCACTATCTTTAATATTCCTGGGTGAGAACTGGAAATGTCATAACATTCAAGGCAATGGGTCTAGTTCAGGAAAGTGGATCTAGTGTTGGTCATACTATATTGGAATGGGTGAAGATATGGTGGGCACTGTATTATATGATTCTATTATTCTATGATTCTACAATAATTGCAAGGTTGCTCCAGGATCCTGAATCTCTTGCACACTAACACACAAACTCATCACCAAGGACAGGGGGAGCTCTCACAGGGCTGGTCTACACACATGGTTATGTAGCCTTTCAGGGAAGGTTTCTCAGCTTGAGCAGGAGCAGCAGACAGTGTGGAGCTGGTCAGGTGGAGGGATCCTCATCTATTGCTGTTGAACTGCTGCGTCACTGAGTGTTCACATCAATGTGTCAAGGAAGTACCGAGGGATGGGAGGCACAGTGGCTTAGTGCTGAGCACTGCTGCATCATAGCACCAGGGACCCAGGTTCGATTCCACCCTTGGGCAACTGTCTGTGTGGAGTTTGCACATTGTCTGTGTGTGATTCCTCCCACAGTCCAAAGATATGCGGGTTAGGTGGAATGGCCGTGTCAAGTTGGCCACAGTATCCAGGGGTATGTAGGCTAGGTGGATTAGCGCTGGGGATGCAGAGTTATAGGGATTGGGTAGGTGGGTGAGTCTGGGTGGGATGCTGTTCGGAGGGTCAATGGTGCAAGTAGCCTGCTTCTGCATGGTAGCATTTCCATAACCATCAGTGTCCAGCTATCTCCTGAGAGATGAGCAGGCAACTTGACCCCAGATGGCAAAATGTTTGTTTGCATGGAAAAAGTTAGCCCCAGTGCTTTACTTTACTATTTGTTCATGGGATGTGGGTATCACTGGCTGAGCCAGCATTTATTGCCCATCTCTAAATGCCCAAAGGGCAGTTAAGAGTCAACTACATTGCTGTGGGTCCGGAGTCACATGTGGGTCAGACCAAGTAAAGTCAGCAGGTTTCCTTGCTTAAAGGGCCTCAGTAAACCCAGATGGATTTTTACAACAATTGAAGGTGGTTACATGTTCAACATGTGACATGCTATAAGTTACAGATTCTTAATTTATAAATCATTTGCCTGGGTAGGATTTGGTCACCTACCACCCCACCAACCTCCATGTACAACGTATCATCCACCGTCATTTCCGCCACCTCCAAACGGACCCCACCACCATTGATATATTTCCCTCCCCTCCCCTACCAGCGTTCCAAAAAGACCACTCCCTCCGTGACTCCCTTGTCAGGTCCACACCCCCCACCAACCCAACCTCCACTGGTGGCTTCCAATTGTCACCTTCATGTCTGTTTCTGATTTCAACACAAGAGGAGATCAACAACGTTCGTATTTACCAGAGACGAGTCATTGAGTTAGACACTGTGTGGCTTCACTATGGCTAGGAGAAAGTGAGGTCTGCAGATGCTGGAGATCAGAGCTGAAAATTTCATTTCCCCTCCTCCCACCTTGTCTCAGTCAAATCCATCGAACTCAGCACCGCCTTCCTAACCTGCAATCTTCTTCCCCACCTCTCCCCCCGCACCCCAGTCTCGCCTATCACCCTCACCTTGACCTCTTTCCACCTATCACATTTCCGACGCCCCTCCCCCAAGTCCCTCCTCCCTACCTTTTATCTTAGCCTGCTGGACACACTTTCCTCATTCCTGAAGAAGGGCTTATGCCCGAAACGTCGATTCTCCTGTTCCTTGGATGCTGCCTGACCTGCTGCGCTTTTCCAGCAAAACATTTTCAGCTCTGATCTCCAGCATCTGCAGCCCTCACTTTCTCCTCGAAGATTTTAACCTACCAAGACCATGAGATCCAGAATTGGGATTACGAGCCCCGCAATATTGTTATTACATTACTGCCTCCTCCCAAAGGTGTTCCCCAGAAGCCCTCCTTGCTAGTTCACCTCTAGATGTTGGCACTTTGGCTGCTCCCCAGATGTGGACCCTGACCCCATGCTCCCTGGATGTGAACGTGGGCTGTGACCTTGCCCAGGAAGGACTGTGGAGCTCTCACCGGCCACGGATGTCCAGGTTGGAGATGGCGTAGAAGTACTTAGAGAGATTGTGGGGGTCGACGCTGGTGGGTCCAGTGGCCGGCCGCAGCAGCCGGAGCCGCAGGTCAGTCAGGGTGAAGAAATCTCTCAGCTCCTTGGTGGTGTCCAGTTGGCCGTACAGTGAGGCCATGTCCCCAAAGCGGGGACCCCCGAACAGAGCCAGACGCTCCTGGATCTCGAAGCGGACCATCTTGTCCACCTTCCACACGTAGCCCCTGGAGTACTCCTCAGTGCAGATGATGTCCAGCACTGAGGCGGCCCTCAGATCCCGGGCCTTTCTCGGCTCCATCCCGAAGGAGTTGAGGCAGTCGGCTGCGTAGAACTGATAGGGCTGCCAGCTCCGCCCATGGTCCAGGGACTTCTCCAGGACCATCTGCTCCGGCCGGCCAGACTCAAAGGTGATGATGATGTCTTCGGTCAGCTCAATGCTCTTCCCCCAGGACAGGGTGATGTTGACCACCAGGGGCTTGGGGAAGTTCCTCCAGGACACACTTTGCCAAAAGCTGGTGGGAATCCTGCCTTCATCGTCCAGCATTAGATCGGGAGGGTGGGCCAGCTCAGGTGTGTGAGCATCACACTCATTGTTGCACATGTATGGATTCTCCTGGAACAGAGAGGGGAACGACACGGGTTAGACACAGAGTAAAGCTCCTCTACATTGTTCCTATTAAATATTCCCAGGACAGTTACAGTCCAGGATTAGGTACAGAGTAAAGCTCCCTCTACATTGTCCCTATCAAATGCACCCAGAGCAGTTACAGTCCAGGGTTAGAGAAAGAGTAAAGTTCTCTCGACATTTTCCTATTAAATACACCTGGGCAGTTACAGTCCAGAAATGGAGTAAAGCTGCCTCTGCATTGTTCCGGGACAGACACAGCACGGGGTCAAATATAGAGTAAAGCTTTGTCTACATTATTCCTATCCAATACTGCTGGGACAGGTATACGCAGGGTTAGATGTAGAGCAAAGCTTCCTCTACACTCTCCCTATTGAATACTCCAAGAGCAGGTACAGCACAGGGCTAAATACAGACTAGGCCTTCCTCCACATTGTCCCCATCAGGCACAGGGTTAGATAAACAGTAAAGGTCCCTTTATACTGTTCAGAACAGGTACAGCATGGTTAGATACAGAGTAAAGCTTTCACTATTCTTTTGAACTGAAAGTAAAACTCCCTGAACACTGCCCCTATTTTGAAATAAGGAATATCCACAAACTTTAATAATCTCTGGGAGAAGTTTTTAATAAATCTGTCAGCGCTCCATCACACTGCATTCTGTGCAGGCCAGTCAGACAGCTGGATAATTATATCACTGTTGTGCTGAAGAATGATGTTCACTGTCTAACTAAAAATAGCTTCACATCACTAAAATATTTAAAGACATGAGTTATAAAACAGCACAAGATTTGGGAAACACATGATACTTGCTGAGAAGGCTGCAGGCAACTGGAGAAATAGCAGGAATACTCGGAATAATGCGATAGGTCTTTTAAAAAGCGCATGAATTGCGGACTGAGTGATCTTCTTGGGATCCCCACAGTGTGGACACAGCTATTCAGTCCATTGCATCCAACTGACACTCCAAAGAGCATCACACCAGATCGACCCTATCCCTGGGACCCTACATTTCCTATGGCTAACCCACCTAGCCTGAGGGGCAGCATGGTGGCTCAGTGGGTGGCACTGCTGCCTCACAGCACCATGGGCCCGGGTTCGAGTCCTAACTTGGGTGACTGTCTGTGTGGAGTTTGCATGTTCTCACCGTGTCTGCGTGGGTTTCCTCCGGGTGCTCCAGTTTCCTCCCACAATCCAAAGATGTGCAGTTCAGGTGAATTGGCCATGTTAAATTGCCCATAGTGTTAGTCAGGAGTAAATATAGGGTAGGGGCATGGATCTGGGTGGGTTACTCTTCAGAGGGTCAGTGTGGACTTGTTTGGCTGAAGGGCTTGTTTCCATACTGTAGGGAATCTAATCTTACAATGGGGCAATTAAGCATGGCCAATCTACCTAACCCGCACATCTTTGGACTGTGGAGGGAAATTGGAGCACCTAACGGAAACACATGCAGTTATGTGCAAACTCCACGCAAACAATCGCCCAAGGAATTGAACCCAGGTCCCTGGCACTGGGAGGCAGCAGTGTTAACTATTGAGCCACCATGCCGTCCACTGTATTATCTCATTCTTTGATTATGTGAGTATAATTTAGGGTAGTTTGTGATTCAGAAGGGAACTTGCACCTGCTCCTTTTGTAGTTTCAGGTTCAGAAGGGAGTACATTTGGGACGTCCTGTTGAAGGTTAGTTGTTGTTGTGAATCCCTGTAGATGGGACACACTGCAATCACAGTGCGCTGGCAACGGGAGTGGATTAGGAGGGAGTCTGTTGTACAGGGTACTTGTAGAATTGCTGCATGGATCCTGGTGACTGAAGAAACAGCTGCTCTCCCTCACATCAGCAATATTGAATAGGAATAACAACTCATTGCCACTTGTATTGATGAAAATACAGCGGGATGTGCACGAGTAGCCACAATTGGTTGGCATTTTAATTGCAAATATTGTAATAAGGAGTAATTTAGACCAAGTTAGGAGAAAGTTCATATTTTGTTCCCTCCATGGCTCCTGGGTTTCTGGCGTGGCTATGGGCTGTCACCACTGAAGTTGCTCCTGAGGATGCCAGGGCAAGGATTTCTGGACTGGATCCACCACACTGCTGCAGGCAGGCTCTTGCAACCACCTTCCTTTACCACAGTAAAGAAGAAAAGGTGAACTTTGATTAAAAAAAAAGATAAATAAAGAAATAAACCAAAACATAAATAATGCGGCCGGTCAGGTGAGTGGATGTGTACATGCACAGAGCCCGAATACCTCCTGCCCAGCCACCACCGCCATCTTAGAATTCCAAATCATCCCCACCTCCTTTGGCAAATGATCACACAACTCGTGCTGTTCAGGTGGAATCATAGAATCCCTACAGTGTAGAAACACGCCATTTGGTCCAACAAGGAATGTGTATAAAGTGGATGTTTCTAGGCAATCACAATTGCTGAGGTGCCTTAATGGCAAACCTGGTCAAATACTGCTTTGATATCAGGACAAGTCACTCTTACTGGTGTGTCACGAAAGGCGGGAATTGTCCGCAGTTTTGAGCCCCATATCTCAGGAAAGATGCACTGCCCCTCAAGAATGTTCAGTGGAGGTTCACGAGAATGGTCCCAGGAATGAAAAGCTTAACATATGAGGAATGTTTGCGGGTTCTGGGTCTATAGTGTAATGGAAAATCAAGAAATTTTACATTTACTGTGAAATTTGAAAGAGAATGCCTTACTAAAATTTAATGCTGTGCAGAGCTTTGTAAACAATACCTTGATGAGGTTTGCAGCCAGCTTGTCTCTGTTTGAACTTTGTAAACATTCAACTCGACCTTGCGACAGTCGAACTCAGCGAAAGCTGAAGAACTGTTATGTCCATGACCAGGGGATGAGAGAATAACAACTTGAGTTTTCCCAGTCTTTGCCCTTGAGAGCATGATAAGAAACAGTATAAGACGAGTATCTGAACAATGCTCAGGTACCCCTTACATTGAGACATCTAGCTGAATGTACTGGGTCAATTCTGCAGAATTTAAATAAAACTCCTTTATTTGCTCTTGCTAACAGTTGTGTCAAGTCGATTTAATTTCCACGACAATAGTCAATGGAGTTTAGAAAGTTGAGGGGGTATCTAATTGAAACCTACAGAATTCTGAATGGCCTGGACAGAGTGGATGTCAGGAAGATGTTTCCCTTGGTTAGAGAGATGAGATCCTGAGGGCACAGCCTTAGAATAAAGGGAAGATACTTTAGAATAGTGATAAGGAGAAATTTCATCAGCCTGAGAGTGGTGAATCTATGGAATTCATTGCCACAGAAAGCTGTAGAGGTCATGTCACTGATATAGACAGATTCTTGATTGTCAAGGGGATCAAGGGTTACAAGGAGAAAGCGGGAGAACGGGGTTGAGAAACTTATCAGCCAACATTGAATAGCAGAGCAGACTCGATGGGCAGAATGGCCTATATCTGCACCTATATCTTATGATCTTATGGTATAAATATGGCAATGAACAGAGAGAGAAAATCAAGATGAATGAATCTACAATTGTCAGTGCATTGATTGAAGGCATTAACAAAAGCTGCTTAATGAGATCGGTTCCTGTTAATTCACTATGCTGATCGAATCGCGTGAATTGTAGTCACCTAATCCTCGAGCTGTGTAAGGTATGACAGAAGACTTGAACAGTACTGCTGTTATTTGCTCCAAAATTGCTGTCTTCTTGGTACATCATTAACAGCACTGTGCCCCAGCTCTAAGACTGCAGCTTCTAGATAATGATGCTTTTTAAGCAGTGCAGAATATTGAGGGCCAATCACTGGTGCGATGTCAGTGTGAAACTGCAGCGGGGGTGAAGTGAGACAGAGAGTGCTTCACTCTAACAACCCCTTGAGATTTTTCTTATTTTCAACCATATCGAGACACATTTCTCTGCGCGATTTCTTGTTTCTGGCTGCCTTATCACCGAACATCTGTCTTGGTACCTCCAGAATCAACCATTCCAGCACTCTGCTGGAGATATTCAGGGCCATTTATCACCTCAATGGTCTGTATTCTCTCTTTTCAAGTCCTGTACCTCAACACCTCTTGTACTCACTGACCTACACTGGATCTCAGTCTGCCAACACTTCAACTTTGAATTTTTTTGTGCTTGTTTCTCAAATCCTTCCTAGCCTTACCTCATTCTCTCTTTCATCTCCCTCAGCCTACAACCCTCCGAGAATTTTATGGCCTCTACTTTAGGGTCAGTATGTTTCTCTGATTTAATTCGCTCCATCTCGAGTGACTTTGCCCTTAGTTGTCTCAGGCCGAAGCTCTGAAAGTTCCACCTTAGATCTCTCACTCCCACTGTCGCATGGGAAAGTGTGGGGTCATGTCCTTTGGTAGGCAGCATAGAAGCATGGACTGTTTTCTAAATGGGGAGAAAATTCAGAAGTCTGAAGTGCAAAGAGACTTGGGAGTTCTAGTCCAGGATTCTCTCAACTTGCAGGTTGAGTCATTTGTTAGGAAGGCAAATATAATGTTGGCGTTTGTAATGACAGGACTGGAGTATAAAAGCTGGGATGTACTTCTGAGGCTCTATAAGGATCTGGTCAGGCCACATTTGGAATAGGGCTCCATATCTCAGGAAGGATGTACTGTTCCTGGAGGTTCACAAGAATAGTCCCAGGAATCAAAAGCTTAACATATGAGGAACATTTGAGGACTCTGAGTCTATACTTGTTGGCAATTAGAAGGATGAGGGGTGACCTAATTAAAACTTACAAAATACTGAATGGCCTGGACAGAGTAGACGCTGGGAAGATGTTTCCATTGGTAGGTGAGATGAGGACCAGATGGCACAGTCTTCAAGTAAAGGGAAGACCATTTAGAATGGAGATAAGGAGAAACTTCTTCAGCCAGAGAGTGGAGAATCTATGGAATTCAATGCCACTGAAGGCTGTGGAGGCCAAGTTACTGAGTGTATTTAAGATGGTGATAGATAAGTTCTTGATTGTCAAGGAAATCAAAGGTTAAGGGGAGAAAGCGGGAGAATGGGGTTGAGAAAATTATCAGCCATGATTGAATGGCTGAGAATACTCAATGCGGTGAATGGCCTAATTTCTGCTCCTATGTCTTATGGTCTCTCCCTCCATCTCTTGCTTTCAGATACTTGCTAATGACTGTGCCTTAGACAGATTTTTGAGCACTGTCCTAAATTCGCCTTGTGCGATTCAGCATCAAAGGTTAGTTGGATTTATTGACCAACGTAGCCCCTTGGGATGCTTCATTAGGTTAAACGTGGAATAGAAATGTATGTTGTTGTGGCAACTTTAACCAAAGATTACAACACAGCACAGGGAGAGAGATACAATAGGTACCTGCTTTGCGTGAGACTTTATCAACTTGGGAATGGATGACACATAGTAATGGATCACACATTCGAGAGGCTGCTCCTGTCACTTTGAAGTCTTTAGCACAACATTTTGTCTCCCCCATCCTTGTTACCATCCACTCAGTCCTTGATGTTTATTTCAAAACTTTTAAGTGCTGTTATCTTGGATTTACAATATGTTGCCTGACTGAGATCCTGTCGTTCTCAAAAAGTCAACATTGCTGTCAGCATGGTTCATTCCCCCGGCTAACAATATTCACCAGCAGATTATTCAGGACAGATGAGAGAGCTTGCATAAAATTCAATCCCCCATGGAAACCTTTCACTTCCCAGCAGCGGGGAATCTAGCCCTTTGTCTGAGTTAGCTCACGTAAATGCCTCGGATAAGTCCCAAGCCACTTCACAGAAAACAACCGGTAATGAGCCACTCGATGTTAGGACAGCTGACCCAAAGGAGGGGATTATGAAGGAGGTTTTACGAGGGTCGGGTCAGGAGGGGGCAAGGCCAGGGTTGGTGGAGCTGGGGTTTGGAGGGGTGGGTGGTAATGCAAAGCTGGAGTCAGCTTTGCATCATTCTGGGCTGGTAAAAGATGCAATAGGAAGGCAACAATTTTCTTCCTGACCTTGCGTGAAATTTAAGCTTTTAACTGAAAAACTTATTGCTTGAAGTTAAACAATAAACAGCCTCCTCATGAGACATTTGGACTCAGATTTCTGTCATGGCTGAGACGCTCTCTGACCTGGCAAAAATAACAGAATCGAGTCAAAGTTTAAAGTCAAGCATAATGCTTCCCACCTTTGCAGAGGTGGGGGGATTCCATAGGTTCAGACATGCGTGGGATGTCAAGCAGCTTTTAGAATAGAATTCCTACAGTTCAGGAACAGGCCTTTTGGCCTATCAAGTCTACACTGGCCCTTTGAAGAGCAGCCCACCCAGATCCATCCCATTCCAGTAACCTTGCCATTTTCCATGACCAATTCACCTAGCCTGCACAATCCATAGACATTTTAGAATGGCCAATCCACCTTAACCTGCACATCTTCAGATTGTGGGAGCAAACCAGAACAAGCTATTCATGCAAACACAGGGAGAACCTGCAAACTCCACACAAACAGTTGCCCAAGCGTGGAATTGAACCCAGGTCCCTGGCGCTCTGCCACATCATGCTAACCACTGAGCCACTGTTCCACATTTCTCATGGAATTACTCAGCAGGTTTGACAGCAATAGTGGAGAGAAAGCAGAGTTAATATCTTGGGTATCAGGGACCCTTCTTTATGTTCTGAAGAAGGGTCATGGGACCGGAACCATTAATTCTGCTTTCTCTCCACAGGTGCTGCCAGACCTTCTGACTTTATTTTTCAGCAATTTCTGTTTTTGTTTCTGGTTTCCAGCATCCACAATTCTTTGTTTTTGTTCGGTTATGATTTCTCATGAGCTGCTCAACAATCAAGTCCCTGACCATGATGACGAGTCTGTGCTTGCGAAAAGTCCAACATAGTGTCCAGTATAAGGACTGATTATGCAATTGGATAGCATTGGATAGATAATCCTGATTGTGACACTGGTAACTAGTTTTTGGATTCATTTCCCAGAGGACTGACCTGATCAACAAGAGTCAACGCTCTGATTTAAAATTTCAACAAACCACAGTGTTAAATGTCAGTGGTCATTAATTGGCAATTCCATACTAATCAAAGTTTTCTTTTCAATCCTGTCATGAAGTATAATTGCTGGTTTTGCTTTTGGAATGTTTTTCTCACAAAATGTCCTGATGCATACAAAATCAAAATAAAAAGCATCTTTTTTTTTCTCAGCAATATTCAAAGTTTATTCTGCAATTTTATTTATTGAACAGACTGGTGAAGCCCTGAAGCATGCTTTCTTGTCATCATTCCTCAGTAATTAGTAAGCTTCCTCAGCCCGTTCCATGTGAACTCACCCGTTTCCCAATCTGGCCTGAGCACCGGACTGAAAATGGGGAGTTTGTGGTTTCATTTTTAAAGGAGCTATCTGGGCATTCCACTGTGAATGGAAATCAAGACCTTGTTACTTCTGAAATGTTGAATGACACTGAGTTTACAACACAGAAATAGACCATTTGGCCCAACTGGTCCATGCTTGTATTCATGATCCACACAAGGGTGGCACGGTGGCTCAGTGGTTTAGTCAATGCTGCTTCACAACGCCAGGGACCCGAGTTTGATTCCAGCCGCGGGTGACTGTCTGTGTGGAGTTTGCATACTCTCCCCGTGTCTGGGTGGGCTTCCTCTGGGTGCTCCAGTTTCCTTCCACAGTCCAAAGATGTGCAGGTTTGGGTGGATTAGCCATGCTAAATTGCCCATAGTGTTCAAGGATGTGTAGGTTTGATGCATTAGTTAGGGGAATGTAGAGTAATATGGGAATGGGTCTGGGTGTGATACTTTTTGGAGGGTTGGTCTGGACGGGTTGGGCTAAATGGCCAGTTTCCACACTATCGGGATTCTCTTCCATGAAGTCTCCCCCAAACAGACCTCTGATCATATCAGTAAATCCTACTCTTTGTTTCTCCTCCATATCTTTAACTAAATGCTTATTAATTGTATCTCTATTGCTGCCTCTATCACTTGCTCTGATAACGAGTTTCATGTTATCATCACTCTCCAGGAAAATAATCTTGTTCTAATTTTCTGTTGCTTTAATGAGTGGCTATCTTATAATATCCTAGCTTTGGCCTCACCCACAAATGGGAATTCTACATCTACCTAATCAAACTCTTTCATAACTTTTTAACCTTCAATTTATTACACCACCTCAGCCTTTCCAGTCTGTATTTGTCAAACCTTCCCTGAGCTGATTTCAAGTCAGTGTAAGCCAGTCAATACAGCAGCAGAGTATACTTGAGATTGTTGCTGGATCAATCAGCCAGAAATCCGTAGTTCAAATGCTGTTTGGGGAAGTTTTGCAATTCCATCTTGGATTTAAAAGTCTGTAAACGGCTATCGATTCCCAAATGGTTCACTTATGTCCTTTAGGAATGGAAACTTTTTGAAGGCTTTTGTTTTGTCAGGCGAAAGGCAAGCCTATCAGTCTGACATTTTCTCTGGCCTGACTCTCAGTGATAGAAATGTGATCTGATCCCTTTACGTTTTGACAGGTCCCTTGCATAGGTCAATGATGATTAACTACTGTCATCTTTCAATTGACACTGAGCTTGAAAGTTCACATTGGAATTTATCTCTCATTTTTATATATGAGAATATGAGTATATAGGAGGCATGGTGAGTGAGTTTGTCTCTGACACCAAAATTGGTAAAGTGGACAGTGAAGAAGGGTATCTAAGATGATCAATTGTGTCAATGGGCTGAGAAGGGACAGATGGAGTTTAATTTGGATAAATGTAAGGTTTTCGCATTTTGGTAAGATAAACAAGGACAAGACTGATGCAATTAATGGTCAGGCTCTGAGTAATGTTGTAGAACAGAGACACCTCAGAGTTCAGGCACATAATTCTTTGAAATTTGCATCACAGGTAGACAGGATGGTTAAGAAGTTATTTAGCACACTTCCCTTCATTGCTCAGATCTTTGAGTAGAGAAGTTGGGACGTCATGCTGAGGTTGTACAGAATGTTGGTGAGGCCTCTTCTGGAAAGCTGTGTGCATTTCTGGTCACCCTGTTAGAGGAAGGGTAATATTAAACTGGAGAGGGTTCAGAAAAGATTTACCAGGATGTTGCTGGGAATGGAGGGTTTGAGATATGAAAATAAACTGGAAAGACTGACATTTTCTTTTCACTAGAGACTAAGGGGTAACCTTATTTATGAAATCATGAAGGGCAAAAATAAGGTGAATCAAAAGGATTGTTTCCCTCTGATGGGGGAGTTCAAAACTGTGGGGCATATTTCTAAAGTGAGAGGGGAAAGATTTAAAAAGGACATGAGAGGCAACCTTTTTACACAGAGTGTGGCTCATGTGTGGAATGAACTGCCAGAAAAAGTAGTGGATGCAGATGCAGTTTAAAAGCCATTTGGATAAGTACATGAACTTGAAAGGTTTAAAGGAGTACAGGCAGGTGGGACTAGTTTAGTTTGGGATTATGTTCAGTGTGGACTGGTTGGACCAAAGGATCTGTTTCTATGCTGTCTGACTCTATAACTCCATGTACATGTCTCCACCTTCCATCAATAATTCCCTTTTGAGGTGATCCACCGAGAGATTCCATTGTATCAAACCCATTACCAGTGTTTCAAGACAAAATTCTCGCAACACCTTCTCAGGATAACTGTGGACACAGGAATAAATGCCACTGAGAGCTTATGTCCTGAGAATGATCTTACTATTGGTAAGAGCCTTTATGTCAACATCTTGTAAGGGAGCTTGATGAGATTCTCCGTGCTGGAATTTAATTAGAAGGAAAATGAGCTGACAGATATGAATGCTTGTTTGAGTTAATGAAACCCAGAGCTCTGCACCTGATATTTATGTCTAAACATTTCAGGAATGAGAAGACCAGAGGGATATTTCAAATCCAAGAGCAGACTGGAGAAAGAATGAGAATATTCAGTACATCCCCACTCCCCCTGCAAGCAGTGTCTTAAATCCTACGTTATTATCTGGACTCCACGTAAGATCAGTCTCAATAGGCCTTTCATTAAACACTGAACTCACCAATTTATTGCTTCCCCAATGGGTGACCTCTTGTAATTAAATGGCATCCTTCCCAAACTAATCTCCCCAGTAGATCAGTCCCACTGATATTCACAGCTGTGAGCAGGGGCTCAGATAGCCTGAAACTAGATTGAAACAAACACTAATCTCAATATCATTTCTGCTCCATCACTAAGGCGTTGGGGAGCGTTTGGGATGTGTGGGTGGCAAATAAAATGGAAGCTCATAATGAGAAATAAAATCTATCAATGATAGAACACAAGGAGTGTTTCTGAGGAATGAGTGAACGACACGTGTAGGAAAAAGAAAGCAGGAAAGAGAAAGAGAAACCAAAGAGGAAGATAAGAGAGGGACAGAGTGAGAAAGGAAATGGCAGATGGAAAGAGGAATAGGAGTCATGAGAAGATAAAAGAATGGGAGGAATGGTTGACTTTTCTTGCATCTTTCAGTGCCTCACCATGTCTCAAAATGCTTCACAGCCTGTGCAGTATTTTTCAATACAGTCCCAATGTCGAAAACACGCCAGCGAGTTTCCGCACAGCAAACCAATTTGATAATATTCAAATCATCCATTTTAGAAACTCAGAAAATAGGAGCAGAAGGAGGCCATTTGGCCCACTCTGCAATTCAACAAGGTCATGGCTGATCATCCATCTCAGTGCTGTCCTCTCTCTCCCTGGACTCCCGATGTCTTTTGCCTCTAGAAATCCACCTAATTTCTTTCCTAAATGTAGTAAGTGACTTGGCCTCCAATGTCATCTATAGTAGAGAATTCCATAAGGTTCACCAACCTCTGAGTGAAGAAATCTCTCATTATCTCAGTCTGAAATGGCCCATCTCATGTGCTGAGACTGTGATCACCTGGCCTCAGGAAACATCAGACTGCATCCAGTCTGTCCAACCTTAACACAACTTTATACAATCCGATGTGGTCCCTTCTGATTGTGCTGAACTCTATTGAATGCAGGTTCAGTCAATCCAATCTCTCTTCATATGACATCTCTGCCATTCCAGCTATCAGTCTACTGAACCATCACTGAACTCCTTCGATGACAAAAATATATTTTCTTGGACCAAAATTGCACACAATATTTTGGGAACCAATAACAGAAGTTCCTGGAAAAGCTCAGCAAATCTGGCAAGAAATCAGTTTGGATTTTGGCTGGAGTGCACCTTCCACAGAACTGGATGCAAAATGTTAACTCTGACAATGTGGCACTCCCCCAGTACTGATCCTCTGACAATGCAGCACTTCCTAAGAACTGACCCTCTGACAGCATTGCATTCCCTCAGTACTGATCACCTGACAGTGCGGCACTCCCTCAGTACTGACGCTTTGACGGTACGGCACTCCCTCAGTACTGAGCCTCTGATGGTACAGCAGTCCCTCAGTACTGACCCTCTGACAGTGTGGCATTTCCTCAGTACTGACCATCTTACAGTGTGGCACTCCCTCAGTACTGACCCTCTGATAGTGCAGCATTCCCTCAGTACTGACCCTGTGAGAGTGCAGCACTCCCTCAGTACTGACCCTTTGACAGTGCGGCACTCCCTCTGTGCTGAGCCTCTGACAGTGCAGCACCCACAGTACTGACCCTTTGACAGTACAGCACTCCTTTATTAGTGACAGTCTGATTGTATCGAACTCCTGTTGATTGTTACGAGGTCAGCCAAGTGAACCTCATAGAATATGAGGTCCATGATTGGGGCTGTTAATCTGGTCTGATCAGGGAGCCCTGGCTGACAGGTAAGAATAGAGGTGTCACACATCATGTTCACTCTGAGAGCCGGCTTTGAGGGAGTTTGATCAGAGACATGCAGTTTCCAGTTTAAATGAAGTGTGATTTGTTGACATGATACCGACGTCTGTGGAGTTATTTCAATAGCGGTGTGAGAAAAAACATGCTCCTGAAGAAATCACATGCAACATTGGTGGTTGAATTGAGGTAAGCATTTCTAGCATCCTGCCGTTTATTTTGAAAGTTTGACTTGTTTAACCCTGCCATGGAAGACTGTGTCTGGTATGTGGAAAGAGTGTATTATTTTCCCTGGGCAAATGACATTAGAGCAGATGAAAAGCAATGAGTAATTCTCCTGGTAGTTTGTATACCTGCAGCTTTTTTGGTCATTTGGAATCTAACTTTCTCTGAGGTATCAGGTAATAAAACCTTTCAAGAGTTGACCATTCAGTTAAGGAATACTATTATACCCACACCCCCAAGCGTCCTCTAATTCTGAGAAGTTGTCAGTTTTACTCAGCAATTTGAGAAACAGGGAAATCCCTCCTGGTATTTTTGATTAGGTTCAGATGATGGGCAGTGGGATGTGACTTTGGTTTAACTCTTAATGAGACGTCGAGAGACCATTGGTCTGTGGGATTAAAGATGTACCACTATCTGAAGCCCAACTGTACTCCAAACTGTACTCCAAAGAGGCTTTATCATGGAAAATGCAGCAAGTGGAGCATATGAGTTGCAGGGTCTCCCTAAGGAAGTGGTCACCCTTGCCAGGCTGATGGAACTTGGGGAACACCACTTGAGTGAAGGTAATTTGCGTAGCCTCACTCAGGACATACTTTGAATAGGAGGACTCTTAGTCAGCCCACAGCAAAACCTCAAAACAAAACCGAATCACAGCCAAACAGTAAAAATTTTCTTCAGGATCTGGGCTGGTAAGCCAGTGTAGTTGCTGCTGGTGTGCGGACTCGAGACAGCAATTGAGTCTCGCGAGATTAAATTGAATAAGAGCGTTCATAGACAGATATCCGGGAAAGTGCACACTCTGGAAAGTCCACCAATGCCTTTAAGGAAGTAAATTTATAATAATAGTGGACAACAAGCCCCTGCTAGGTCAACTGAAAGAGGGGAAGGCAGTGCCACCCAAAGCTTCAGACCAAATTCAGTGGTGCACTGTAATTCTAATTACGTATAATTATAAGTTGGAACACCGCCTAGGAGGCCAAGTGGCAAATGCGGATGCATTGTGCCACCTCTCGCTGGAACAGTCCACAGTGGTTTTAAATTTTCTGGACATCCTTCCAGTTACAGCTGACAGATCCAGTCCTTGTAAAACTGAAACAGCTGGTGGTGATGGGAAAACCAAACAGCGTCACAACCAGAATTGAAACCTTTCTGGACCCAGCGAGGCCAGATCACCGTAGAGACCAGCATTTTATTATGGGGACAATGAGTGTTTATCCCGAGCACAGGTCACTACAGGCACTGGCTGAACTCCACCAGGGACATCCAAGGGCTTTCAAAATGAAAATGTTGAGGAGTTACGTCTAGTGGCCAGGACTGGATGCAGACATAGTGCAAAAGTACCCAGAGGACCAATAAGGAGAAAAATTACCACTGGCAGCTCCTCCACATTTGTGAGAATGATCGACTATGCAGGTGCTTTTATGGGCTCAATGTTCTTAGTCATTGTGGATCCCACTAAAGCATTCATTCATCAAATACAGGGACGATGATGGAAAAACTGTACACATCTTTTGCAATACACAGACTCCTCAAAGTGTTGCTCACAGATAATGGGCCATCATTTACTAGCAGAGAATTTCCTGAAGCCAAATGGTATTTGACATATAAGGACAGCTCCATACCATGCATCATCCAATGGTCTGGCAGAAAGAGCCTTCCAAACTTTGAAGGCAGGCTCGAAGAAACAGGCTACACTTAACTCGATACCAAACTGTCCCAGTTCCTACTTGATTATAGGACCGTCCCTCACCCAACTGCAGGCAGAGTTCCAGCTGATTTACAAATGGGGAGAAGACTCTGCATCAGGTTAAAACTGATCTTCCCATATCTGGTGGGGTGGGGGGGGGGGTGGGCACATGACAGTGAAATGGCTTCAGGACCACCAATGCTGGACACAAGACTCTGCGAAGCGAGAGAGACAGTTAACTTTGGGGGACAAAGTATATTGTAGGACCCACAGGAATGGCCCTGTGTGTCCTACAATGTACTTTGTAGGTAAAAGGTGTTTTCAACGCAAGGTCAGATCCAGTGATGTATAAAGTTTAGATCAGTGCGATGCTACTGATCAAGCACATGGACCATGTGAAAACTGCAAACTAGCAAAACATACCTGGCTCCTGGACAGCCTTTCTAACTGTTCAGAAACCTGTGCAGTCTACCTCTCTGTCAAGCACTGAAGAAACCTCAGAATCTGAGATGGACACAGCGGAATGCCGCTGCCTGAAGAAGAGAATAAATTTCTTCGGAGACACATCCAAGAGGAGAGATACTTTGCCTAACACACCATTTGTATCAGAGGCAGAATTGGTGCTAAAACACCCCACGAGGAGCTACAAAACAAAACACTGGTGTGTGTCCTCAGGCTCAGAGGGGGAGGGATGCAATGTTTGTAATGAGGTCAGCCTGATTTGATCTCATAGTATATGAGTTCCCTGATTGGGCCATTAATTTGGTCTAATCAGGGCAAGGTGGCTAACAGATACAAAGAGGAGTGTTTACCGGGGCGGGCTGTCCTAGAGGTGGTCGAAAGGTGTGTCAGGGCGGACCGAGAACTGGAAGGGGCACGGGGTGGACCGAGAACTGGAAGGTGGGTAGGGGCGGGCTGCCTTAGAGTGGTCGGAAGGTGGGAGGGGCGGGGGCTTGTTGGGTCTGTATTGTCTGCAC
>NC_057746.1:16219177-16244223 GCF_004010195.1 Chiloscyllium plagiosum | reverse complement strand
GAAAGGCTCGATAGAAATGCAAGTCTTTATTTTTAAAGTTGAGACCCAGAAACTCAACATTAACATTCACCAGCTGTCACGACTCACTTGGATTTTTATAATTGGTGCCGGGATTCAGAAATAATTGGCTGTCAGACCTTTAGCCGAGCAAGTCACAGACTGTGTTTCGACAGAAGTAGTGATGATCCTCCCTTTAAGTTGACAATGTGAGCAAACCTCACAACACATGTACTGAGTTCACTGAAACAAGGCTCAAACAATTCCAAAAGGTTTCAAAGGAGATTTACTCAGTATTCTGAAGATTCAACACAAATCACAGAAGATTCAAAAATGAGAAATATGATTCCTTTGGGAAAGGAACACTGAATTCAACTATAGACCCAGAGATTTTATTTCCACTGAGTACCCAGGTTTAATTTGCTGCAATGGGAAAACTGTCCGGCAATTTGAGATGATGGTAATGAGTGGGAATATGGCAACAATTTCAAATAGGTTGATAGTCATAGAGTCATAGAGATGTCACAGCACAGAAACTGACCCTTTGGTCCAACTTGTCCATGCTGACCAGACATCCTAACCTAACCTAGTCCCATTTGCCAGCTCTTGCCCATATCTCTCTAAACCCTTCCTATTCATATATCCATCCAGATTCCTTTTAAATGTTGTAATTGTACCAACCTTCACTACTTCCTCTGGCAGCTCATTCCATAGGATCACCATTCTCTGATTGAAAAAGTTGCTTCGGTCGATTTTATGTCTTTCCCCTCTTGTCCTAAACTATGCCCTCTAGTTCAGGACTCCCCCAAACCCAGGGATAAGACCTTGTCTATTTATCCTATCCATGCCCCTCATGATTTTATAAACCTCCATAAGGTCACCCCTCAGCCTCCGACACTCCAGGGAAAACAGCCCCAGCCTATTCAGCGTCTCTTTATAGCTCAAATCCTCCAACCCTGGCAAGATCCTTGTAAATCTTTTCTTAATCCTTTCAAGTTTCACAATATTCTTCCAATAAGAGGAACACGAGAATTGCACACGATATTCTCAAAGTGGCAAGCCAATGTCCTGTACAACCGCAACATAATCTCCCAACTCCTATACTCAATGTCCAATAAAGGAAAGCACACCAAATGCCTTCTTCACTATCTTATCGAGCTGTGACTGCACTTTCAATGAACTATGAATCTGCACTCCAAGGTCTCTTTGTTCAGCAACACTCTTCAGGACCTTACCGTTAAATGTATAAGTCCTGCTCTGATTTGTCTTTCCAAAATGTAGCACTGCACATCTATCTAAACTCCATCTGTCACTTTTTGGCCCATTGACCTATCTGATCAAGACCCTATTGTAATCTGAGGTAACCTTCTTTGCTGTCCACTACACCTCCAATTTTGATGTCACTTGCAAACTTATTAACTATATCTCCTATGTTTACATCCAAGTCACTTATATAAATGAATGAAAAGTAGTGGATCCAGCACTGAACCTTGTGGCACACCTCTGCTCACGGGCCTCCAGTCTGAAAAGCAATCCTCCACCACCACCCTCTGTCTTCTACCTTCAAGCCAGTTCTGTATGCAATAGGCTTGTTCTCCCGTGTTCCATGAGATCAAACCTTGCTAACCAGTCTATCATGAGGAACCTTGACGAAGCACCTTACTGAAGTTAATTCAATAAGAAACATAGAAAATAGAAGCAGTAGTAGGCCATTCAGCCCTTCTGGTCTGCTCCGCCATTCGATATGACCATGGCTGATCACCCTCTTCTGATTTTCTCCCTGTTACCTTTGTTCCCTTTCATGCTAAGAACTATATATAACTCCGTGAACGCATTCAATGTTTTGATCTCAGCCACTTTCTTGTGGCACAGATTTCCACAGACTCACCACGGTATAGTTGAAGAAATCTTCCCTGATCTCAGTTCTAAATAGCCTACTCCCATAGCCTTAGATTGTGACCCCTGGTTCTGGAACTCTGCAGTCATTTGTGTTTGCCCAACTTAGTCTTGTTAGAATTTTAGAGAGTTCTATGAAATCCCATCTCGTTATTCTAAATTTCAGTGAAAAATAATCTCAACTGATCCAATCTCTATTCATGCATCAGCCTTTCCATGCCAGGAATCGATCAAAAATCACATGACAGTAGGTTATAATCTGATGGGTATATTTGAAGACACAAGCTTTCAGAACACTACTTCTTCATCAGATCCTCGTGAAAGCAGAAGACCTTAAAAGGGTCATACAACTCATGCGAATGAATTGAACACACCTAAGATGGCTCTTCAATTTTTAAACACACACGCATACACACACGTACACACACACATGCAAACACACATACACACCTCCCCTGCCCCCTCTCACACACGCACATGTACATAAAAATCTGTGGGGTGAATTTGTATTTGCAGATATGTCATTCAAAAAGCACACAATTTGTAGACAGGCAGGTAATGTGGTATTTTCTAAATTCCTACCTTAGAAATAAAACCAGTCTGACTCCACATTAAGACACAGACAGACTCCAGACAAGTGCTCATGCCTAAAATACATTGTCTGACTGGAGATGTCAAAGAACAAAGAACAAAGAAAATTTACAGCCCAGGAACAGGCCCTTCGGCCCTCCAAGCCTGAGCCGATCCAAATGTATATCTAAACCTGTCGGTCAATTCCTAAGCATCTGTATCCCTCTGCTCCTCACCTACTCATGCATCTGTCCAGACGCATCTTAAATGAATCTACCATGCCTGTCTCTACCAGCTCTGCTGGCAACGCGTTCCAAACGCCCACCATCCTCTGTGTGAAGTACTTACTGCGTGTATCCCCCTTAAACTTTCCAACTCTCACCTTGAAAGTATGACCTGTCTTTATTGAATCCTTCACCCTGGGAAAAAGCTTGTCTCTATCCAACCTGTCTATACCCTTCATGATTTTGTAAATCTCAATCAGGTCCCCCTTCAATCTCCTTTTTTCTAGTGAAAATAAACCTAACCTACTCAACCTCTCTTCATAGCTCGCACCTTCCATACCAGGCAACATCCTCGTAAACCTTCTCTGCACCCTCTCCAAAGCGTCCACATCTTTACTGGTAATGTGACACCCAGAAATGTATTCTAAATGCAGCCGAATCAATGTCTTGTACAATTTTAA
This sequence comes from Chiloscyllium plagiosum, assembly GCF_004010195.1. Classification (NCBI taxonomy): domain Eukaryota; kingdom Metazoa; phylum Chordata; class Chondrichthyes; order Orectolobiformes; family Hemiscylliidae; genus Chiloscyllium; species Chiloscyllium plagiosum. The sequence continues at coordinate 16,241,075 of NC_057746.1, read as the reverse complement.
CCTGACTTGCCAGCTCTTATACTCAATACCCCGTCCGATGAAGGCAAGCATACTATATGCCTTCTTTACCACTCTATCCACCTGTACAGCAACCTTCAGGGTACAATGGACCCGCACTCCCAGATCTCTCTGCCCATCAACTTTTCCCATCAACTACTACTCTCTGTCTCCTGTTGCTCAACCAGTTCTTTATCCACCGAGCTAGAACACCCTGCAAACAATGTGACTTCTCATCAAACACCTTACTAAAGTCCATGTATGTGACATCAACAGCCCTTCCTTCATCTAACAACTTGGTCACTTCCTCGAAGAACTCTATCAAGTTGGTAAGGCACGATCTCCCCAGCACAAAACCATGTTGCCCATCACTGATAAGCTTATTCCTTTCCAAATATAAATAGATCCTACCTCTCAGTATCCTCTCCAGCAACATCCCCCCCACCGACATCAGGCTCACTGGTCTGTAGTTACCCAGAATATACCTACTACCCTTCTTGTACAGAGGGACAACATGAGCAACCTTCCAGTCCTCTGGCACCTCACCTGTATTTAAGGATGCCACAAAGATATTTGTCAGGGTCCCAGCTATTTCCTTTCTCGCCTCCCTCAGCAACCTGGGATAGATCCCATCCGGTCCTGGGGATGTGTCCACCTTAACTTCTAGCCTACCCAACACAGCTTCCCTACTTATGGCAATATGATCCAGACTAATCAAACTTCTATCTCTAATCTCAAGATTCATCATGTTCCTCTCCTCAGTGAACACTGATGCAAAGTAATCATTCAGAATCTCACCCATTCTCTCAGGCTTGGCACACAGCCTTCCTTCATTATCTTTTAATGGACCAATCCTTTCTCTAGTTACCCACTTGTTTCTTATATAAAAATAAGATGCTTTGGGATTTTCCTTAATTCTGCTAGCTAAGGCTATTTCATGACCCCTTTTAGCCCACTTGATTCCTTGTTTAAGACTTGTTCTACTCTTGCGATATTCCTCCAGGGCTCGTTCTGTTCTCAGCTGCCTAGACCTTATGTATGGTTCCCTTTTCCTCTTGGCTAGTCGTACAATTTCTCCTGTCATTCATGGTTCCTTGGCCCAGTTTACCACTCTTCCCTTAGAACCACTCTCTTCTTTCTCTACGAGTATTGTAAAACTTACAGAATTGTGGTCATTGTTCCCAAAGAAATCCCCCACCGCAACTTCTACCACTTGTCCTGGCTCGTCCCCCAGTACCAGGTCAAATATGGCCCCTTCCCTCGTCGGACTATTGGCATACTGCTCTAGAAAACTCTCCTGGATGCTTTGTACAAATTCTACTCCATACCTCTGACTCTAAATGTATACCAGTCAATGTTGGGAAAATTAAAATCTCCCATCACCAGTATCCTATTGCCTTTACATCCATGCATAATCTGTTTACCTATTTGTTCTTCTACCTCACGCTAACTGTTGGGAGGTCTGTAATATAGTCCCAACAATGTAACTGTACCCTTCTTATTTCTCAGCTCCACCCATAATGCCTCACTACCAAAGACCGCCAGTGTCCTCCTTTAGCACCGCCGTGATATCGTCCCTGACCAGCAATGCAACTCCACCCCCTCTTTTACTTCCCTCCTTGTCCTGTCTGAAACATCTATATCCTGGAAGATTCAGTTGCCAATCATCACGCCCTTCCTTTAACCAAGTCTCTGTGATGGCAATAATGTCATACTCCCAGGCACCAATCCAAGCCCTAAGTTCATCTGCCTTACACACTATACTCTTTGCATTAAAGTAGATGCATTTCAGGCCACCAGTTCTTTTGCGCTCACCTGCTCTCTGCCCATTCTTCTCTTTATTAGTGCTATCTTCATAATTCTTACAGACTGCAGTCTCCACCTCGCTGCCTACTTGTTTTTTTTTCTGGTTCCCAGTCCCCTGCCACATTAGTTTAAAAGCTCCCTAACAACAGGAGCAAAAAAATCCCCCATTGGTTCCGGTCTGGTTCAAAAGTAAACCATCCCTTTTGTAATAGTCCCACCTCCCCCAGAACCGGTCCCTATGTCCAACAAATCTGAACCCCTCCTTCCTACACCATCTCTCAAGCCACGTGTTCATCCTGCCTATTCTTTCATTTCTACCCTGGCTAGCACATGGCACTGGTAGCAATCCTGAGATCACTACCTTTGAGGTCCTCCCCTTTAACTTCTCTCCTAGCTCCCTGAATTCTGCTTTCAGGACCTCATTTCGCTTTCTACTTATATCGTTGGTGCCTTTACGCACCAGAACAACTGGCTGTTCACCCTCCCCTTTTAGAATGCTCTGCAGCCGATCAGTGACATCCCTGACCCGAGCACCTGGCAGGCAAAAAGCCATCTGGGAGTCCCGTTTTCTGCAACAGAACCGCTTATCTACTCCCCTCACAATGGAATCCCCTATGACTATGGCCCTGCGAGTCTTTTGCCCGTCCATCTGAACAGCAGAGCCCACCATGATGCCATGATCCTGGCAACTGCTGCCCTCCCTTGGTGAGCCATCTCCCCAAACAGTATACAAAACGGTATACCTGTTTTGGAGGGAGATGACCGCAGGGGACACCTGCACTGCCTTCCTTGTCTTTTTCTGTCTTTTGGTCACCCATTCACTGTCTCCCTCAGCAATTCTAACCTGTGGTGTGACCAGTTCACTAAATGTGCTATCCCCGACCTCCTCAGCATCGCGGATGCTCCACAGTGAGTCCATCCGCAGCTCCAGAGTCGTCATGTGGTCAAAGAACAGTTGCAGCTGGACATACTTCTTGCAAGTGTAAGAGTCAGGAATGCCAGACAAGTTCCTAAGCTCCCACATCAAGTCAGAGTCAAATGCTATGGGTCTGATGTCCCCTGCCATTGGAAGCTTAGCTTTATATGAACTAACTAAAACCAAACAATGCATTTAAATAAATGAAAAAGAAAGATAAGAAATAAAAGCCTTACCTTACAGAGTCTTTTTCTTCTGGTTAGAGGAGGTGGGGGGTGGGCAGTGTAGTATCTCATGTTTAGCCACTGCCAAAATATAAATTAATCCCTTACCTTCCCAGCAGCTTTACTCCTCCTTCTCTCCTCGCTGCTCTGGCAAAATGGAGGCCCAACTCCTGAGGTAAGTCCCTTTTTATGCAGGAAAATTCACCCTTCCCGGCAGCCCTCACTTCACCCCTCCTTCTCTCCTTGCTGCCTCCTTTATACTGATGGCACCTTAAATTATCTCAGGGCAGTGACTTGATAGAAATTCTGGAATTTGCACATTAATTAATCAAAGCCTGCACCTCCATGCTAGTTGACTGAAAATTTAAGAGCCATCTTAGGTATGTTCGATTTGTTTGCATGAGTTGTATGACCCTTTGATCTATTCTTTATGAATTCCGTGTCTAATGTCTTCTCTCTAGCACCTGGTGAAGGAGCAGTGCTCTGAAAGCTAGTGTTTTCAAATAAACCTGTTGGACTATAACCCAGTGTTGTGTGAGTTTTGACCTTATCCAACCCAAAACAATACCCGCACCATCACATCATCCCAGGAATCAGTTCGGTAAACCTTCACTGCATTTCCTCCACAGTTTGACCATCCTTCCTCAGATAAGGAGACCAAAACTGCACATAATACTGAGGTGTGGACTCACCAAAGCCCTGTACAACTGCAGCAAGACATTCCTCCTGCTGTAATTGAATCCTCTCGCTATGAAGGCAAACATTTCCCTTCTTTCCCACTTGCTGTGCCCTCAGCTTACTTTCAGCTATTGGTGTATGAGGTCTCGTTACACCACCCTTTTCCAAATTCAAGTATTAATCTCCTTTCCTGTTGTTGCCACCAAAGTGGATAACCTCACATTTGTCTGCTTTATACTGAAACTGCTGGACATTTCCCCAATTACTCAGCTTGTCCAAATCACACTGAAGGGTTTCTGCATCCTCCTCACAATGCAGCTTCAGTGTTGGCTGCAAACTTGGAGATATAGTTCCTGCATCTAAATTATTAATGTATACTGTGAATAGCTGAGGTGCTTGGACAATCCCCTGCAGTACCCCACTAGTCGCTGCTTGTCACACAGGTCAAATTATTTGTCGCCCCACCAAAATGTACTGGGTCACAGGTAAAACTTGACCCATAACTGTCACAAAACCAGACAAACAAACACTTCCAGGGTACTGGGCACAGTGAGACACATTGTGGCCCCGAAATGAGTCACTATGACTTAAAGTATGATGCACAGAGATGGGACACATGAGTACAGTAATGCAGAATGTGACACTAAGTGACAGAGAGAGAGAGGGAGAGAGAGAATTGGAACACTGGTCAGTAAGACACAGGATGGAATATACTTAGGGCAGAGACTGTGGCTCGAATTGGTTGGAGAGCAGGAGGTAGAAATAGTGGCTGGGGGCATTTTGTTCTACAAGATCCTTCCAAGGCAAGCCACATTGATAGGCATTCGGTACGCAATCAGCGTACTTGATATTAGATGCCTCCTGAAAGCCAGCGCTATACCCATCTTCTATCTAACCTAATTCCCCAAACTTAGTGGTAACCATTCTCCACCCCACTCACTGAAAATTCTCCTTTCCACCTATGGCTGGAATATACCTTCCCCATGAACACCATCCTGCTTACTTACCTAAGTCCAGGAGTCCAACACATTTCGTTGGTGAGGGTTATGGAGCATTTCTGGCATTAGCCACTGCTCCCAATGACCCCCACTGCTGGCATTGGACAGCTGCTAGTTCCATCTATCTGGAATTGGACTGGAATTTCCACCAGACCGACTGTTGATCAGGTGGAAGGCCGGTCTACCCAGCTGACTGCATTTAAATAGCAGCAGAGCGGCGTAACTTGGGTTTCCCACTCGTTCTCCAACTGGTTAGAGAAGATCCTTTGCACAAACTGTATTTGTGCAAATTTTCTTTGAACAATGATATTGTCCCAGCAGATCAGGACTTGGATGAGGAATAAAAGAGGAAATAAGTCACTGTGGGAAGTAGTCAACAGGAGGGCATAGCTTCCACCATGTTGGAATATTTATGCAAGAATAAATATTAGGTCCTTGTGATGATGGGAATGAAATAATCAAGGGTGTACAAATCAAATTAAAAGAAATCAGACTGCCAGTAATAGTCTGCATATGTGCTCATAGAATACTTTCAAGTCAGTTTTTTTTACAGTAGCATACTCCGAAAGAGAGAAGATTATACGATGTTGGTATTGTGTAATGAAACAGGATTAATTAATGGTCTCAGAGTAAAGGCACCTCTCGGTAACAGTGGCTACAATGTGATTGAGTTTTGCATTCAGTTTGAAAGGGACAATGTAGGGTTTAAGATTACTATTTTAAGCTTAAATAAGGGCAACCATCTGGAAATGAAAGCTGTGCCAGCTGAAGTGAACTGTGATATGAGGCTTGGGGGGGCAGGTCAGTACATACACAGTGGCATATATTTAAGGAGACATTGCAGAGAAAGTATATTTCTATTGTAATGAACAGTTATAAAGGGAGAAGGGAGGAGTGAGGGAAAGCATCAATTTTGAGATAGCAACTGACACAGTGAGTAGTCAGGGTATGGACCACACTGCTTGGAAATTTGGTGGAAGCAGATTCAATTGAGGCATTCAGGAGGGCACTGGATAGTGTTTGGATACCGATAGTGTGAAGGAAGATGGGGAAAAGGCAAGAGATGAGCATTAGATAGTAGATCCAATGCAAACATGATAGGCTGGATGCATCCTAACAATTCTGTAATTCTTAGAATCCCTACAATGTGGAAGCAGGCCATTTGGCCCATTGAATCCACACTGCCCCTCTGAAGAGCATCCCACTCAGACCCACATCCCCAACCAATTCCTGTAACCTTGCATTTCCTGTGGCTAATCCACACATCTTTGGACTGTGGGAGGAAACACAGACAGTTGCCCGAGGTTGGAATCGAACCTGGGTCCCTGTCGCTATGAAATAGCAATGCTGACCACTGAGCCACCATGCTGCCCATTCTGAGATACAACCACACAATAATGAGTGGCAGGTCAGATAATTGCTCAGAATATAAAGGATGGTAGAAAGTGCAAGATAAATCAGGAAGAAGCAGATATAAAGGAAATTAGCTAGGAGCTTAAAAAAAATACAGATAGCAAAAAGTTCTGCTGGTATTTAAAAATAAGTGTAAATTGCTCCTCCAGAAAGCAAGATTGGGGAGTTAATAATAGATAATAAGGAAAGGTTGGATGAATTGAGCAAATATTTTGCACTTGTATTTCACTATAGTGGATCTAAAAACTCTCCAGTAATACGTTTCAAGCAGGATTTGGAAGGAAGAAAGGAGGCTAAAATCAGGAATATATAGGTCACGATTAGCTTGATATCAGTCTTGGGAAGAACCCATTATTAAAGAGGTTATAGCTCTGCATTTAGAAAATCTCAAGATAATCAGGAAATATTGGCATAGTTTTGTGGAATGAAAATGACGTTTAAACAATTCATTAGCATTCTTTGAAGGAGTAGCATTGCTTTTTATAGCAACAAAGTGATAAGGTGCCACATCAAAAGGTTTTGTGGAAATTAAAAGCTCATGGTGCAGGGGGTAACATATTGAAAAGAAGGTTGCCTGGTTGGCAGAAAACAGTGAGAACGGATCTGGATCCTTGTCAGATCGGCAATCCCTCAGGGCCTAAGCTGTGGCTTCAACTTTTTCTACTTTCTGCCAACGAGGAGTCGACGACATGGTAGCTAAATTTACAGATGACGCCAAGATGAGAAAGAAAGAGGGTTGTGAACAAAATATAAGGAGTCTGCAGACAGATTATGGATATGTCAAGTGAGCAAATATCAAACAAATACAGTGTAATGTTAGGAAATTTGTGAAGTTTTCACCTCAGCAAGAGGAATGGGGCAGCAAAGTATTACTTGAAGGGAGAACGGCTGCAGAATTTTGAGCTCCAGACAGGTCTTGTTGTTCTAGTGCATGTGCCAGAACAAAATTGGTATGCAGGTACAGTACCTAATCAAGGAGGCTAATAGAATCCTAACCTTTATCACTGCTGCAGTTGTATGTAAAAGTAAGCGTGTTATGCTCCGGTAATACAGAGCATCTGTGAGACACACATCTTGAATATTGCTCCTTATTTAAGAAATGATGTAAATATGTTGGTGGTTCAGAGGAAGTTTATTAGATTGATAACTGGAATGAGTGGATAGTTTTCTGAAGACAGTTTGGACAGGCTAGTTTTTTTCCAACTGGAATTTAGAAGAATGAGGGATGACTCGATTGAAGTGTTTAAGATCCTGATAGGTCTTGACAAGTTGGACCTGGAAAGGATGTTTCTCTTGTGGATGAGTCTTGAAGTAGGAGGTTAGAGCTTTAACATTAGGGATCAGTCTTTTTGGACTGAAATGTGGAGATTTCATTCTTCAAAGAGATTTGTAGACTTCGGAACTTCCTACCTCAGAAGGCAGGGGAAGCTGGGTCATAGAATAATTTTAAGGCAGAGGTAAATAGACTCGGAGAAAGTGAGGACTGCAGATGCTGGAGAGTCAGAGTCGAAAGTAGACTCTTGTTAGACAAGGGAATCAAAGGCCATTGTGGTGGATGAGAACGTGGATTTCAAAATGTAACAGATCAGCCAAAATCCTATTCAATGACAGGGCAGGCTCAAGGAACTGAATGGTCTCGCTATGCTTTTATTTCTTTGATCATATGTTCCACACTGTGTTGTACTGTACCCAGTTTACCATCTGTCTCTAGGTCGCACCGTGTTGCACTTGCCGAGTGCTCCATCTCTCTCTCTCTCAAACAGATTTTGTGGCATTGGACCCAGTGTTCCATCTGTCTTTGGATCACACTGTGTCTCACTGTGTTCAGTGTCCTAACTCTCTCTGTGTCACATTGTAACCAGTGTTCCATCTCTCTTTGCGTGACACCGTGTTTCACTGTATCCAGTGCCCTATATCTCTCTCTGGGTCACGCTGTGTCTCACTATATCCAGTGCCCTATCTCTCTCTGGGTCATACTGTAAACAATGTTCCATCTCTTTCTGGGCCACACTATGTCTCACTGTATCCAAATGTTCTATCTCTCACTGGCTCTGACTGTGTGACTTGATAATCTTTTAAATGACAAGTAACTGAAAACCAAACTCTTGAGTATCTTTATATCCTGTGTTCTATCTCTCTCTGGGTCACATTGCGTCTCCATGTGCAGTTTTTCATCTATCTCTTGGTCACATTACAACTGTGTCATTACATCCAGTGTCCCATTTCCTTTGTACAGTGAGGAATCCATCCTGTACACTGTATTCCAGATGTTGCCGATCTATTATTTTATGCAGAGTCACCGTGAGTTTGATTACTAGCCTGAGATACACTCAGATCAATGAACAAATTGACACTAGGGTGGAATTGGATGTGAATAGTTTGAACTGGTGCCAGTGATTAATCAAATTGGGGATTACAGAATCAGCAGAATATTCCACTTACAATGTTGAGATCGATGGGAATTAAGTGACGCCTTTTAGTCTGGAAGAAAAAAAAGAAAATGATCATCTCCTCTCCATCAGCAAAACTGTCCACTTCCACCACCACAGCATTCGCAAGTGTCTCCCCCTGTGTTAGCTGATCTACTGCTGACATCGTCCCCTCTACTGTTCACTATTCCAATTCTTTCCTGGTTGATGTCTCTGAGTATGGAACTTCTCAATATTCAAATTTATATCTTTGTGTTCACATTTTATCATACTTCTTTGTCTCTGTATCCTCAATTTCCAAAATCTCAGTAAGGCATTCCTGCTGATCTTGTTTTGCTTTCTTGAACATCTCCAGAACTGTATGGTGAACAGATCTGTCCTAAAACATCCCCACATTTTCTCTGACCTCTCCTCCTTCAAGACTCTGTACAACACTGACTTCTTTAACCAGGTTATTGCTCATATGTCATAATATCTCACGGGGTTCAATTGAAAATCTCTATCTGGTTCACTCCTATATTATTAGATGTCTTGCTATGTTGAAAGTACTATATAAATATAAGTAGCTGTGGTGATTGGAAATGATTATTGAAGATGTCAGAGTGACAGTGTGAATTCATACAGTCCTGCATCACTTTTTTCCATTTATCTACTTACTCGATACTCCCAGCATCTTTTAACTAAAGTGAAAAAAAGGCAAACTCTGACCACAAAATGAACAAGAAGCAAAACTGTGAAAGATTAAAGAACTGCAACAGCACGAAGAAGAAAACAGCAGGCAGTACCAGAGCTCAATACAACACGGCTGACCCACAGGGAAATTAACTCTATTCATAAACCATCATCTCTGCTTCAAATCCATTTACAAATCATCCCTCCTTTAAACAATTCACAAACTATTTCTCTCCTCACTCAAAGAACTGCAGAAGCTGAACTGAAACACACAAAAACACAAATTGCTGGAGAAGCACAGCAGATCTGGTAGTATCTGTGGAGAGAAAGCAGAGTTAACATTTCGAGTCCAGTGACCTTTTATTGTGTCTCTCTCAATCCATACGGTCCATCCCTAATTGCTCTTATTCAGGTAACGGCAAACCACCTCTTTGATCATTGAGTATCTCATTTCAATCAGTTGAGAGGGCAGTTCAGAGGGAACTATATTGCTGTACATCTGGGTTTACATATAGCCCAGAGTGAGTAAGGATTGTGAAATAGATTTTGCTTTATGACAATCTGGTAGTTCCATGATCACCGTCACTGATATTATGCTTTCATTCCAGGGTTATTTAAATAGCTGAAATTAAACTCCCCAGCTGCTCCATGGAATTTGAACTCATGTCTGTGGTCATTAGACAAGATGTCTGGATTATTAGTTCCAAAGCATAACCACTATGCTACCATTACTGATCTCTAATTTATATTTATATTTCATCTAATTTGCAGTTAGAAAAATCTATTGAAATGTAAAGTAGATTAAGTTCATTCCATTTCATTCTGACTCAAACATACAATTGATAAATTAATCTGCGGTTTTGCTGTTTTCATGAAAAGCTGAGAGGGGCAGCTACACTTACATTCAATTTTGTTTATTAAACGGTAATAGTGACTGGCTACTTGTTTCCTTCCTTGTATTTGTGAGTGAGTGAGTGTACTGGAATTGTGAAGGAATGAGAGATAAGAGCAGTGTGACAGGTTGAGAACTCGATCTGTGAACTTTTGCCAGTGCTATCGAGGGAACAAGCAGAGTTTCTGTTGAAATGTGCTGCCTGTTGAGATAAGGTGGTAAAAAGGAGATCAATAATGGGACTGGTCAACAGCAAGACTCACAATATCTCACTCAGTCCAGCTCAAAGGTCATTGTGAGACTGGAACATTCTCTCTGATTACTGCTCCAGTAACATAATTCTTACACCACTGTACCTACCCCCAGCATATTATATCATCACAGCATCTCTACAGGAATTAGCATCTTTGTACTGACGTCACAGCCACAGTCTGAATGCATTCTCACCCTGGAGTCTTTCCGTCTCACTCACCCACTCACACTGAATACAGAATCAGAGACGCAAAATTCAGGAGATGGAACAGATTGGGAAAGAAGGAAAAAGGGTATGTGTCAAAAAACAGCTACAGAATTTTTAAAAAATACTATGGGATAAAGGTCTCAAAATTTGGATAAGTCTTTCAGTCACTAACTGGCCTATTAAACCCCAATGGGGCAGACAGAATGCCAGTATGTCACCCTCAAGAAATATCATTTTAAACAGATGATCTGAACATTACATTGTTGCTCTCTGTGAGATTGTGCTGTGTGTGCACTGGTTGACGGGTGTGTTTTGTGCATTACAGAGTGACCACAGCTCAAGGAGTATGTAATTAACTGTGAAGTACTTTGGGATACCCTGAAACAGTAATAGAGAGTCTGGTCTCACTGGATCCAGCCAATGTTTTAGACCCATTTTTGACATTGCAATATACGGAACAGTTGTAAGTTTTACTTCAAAGACCTACATGATAGTTACACCAGATTACTAATTAACTTGCATAAGAATTCCCTCTGACAAACTACACAACCTGTACTAAAAGATCCAGTTCAATTATTGCTGAAACATGTGGCTGATTATTAATTCAGGGCTTTTCCCCTCTAACAGTAATGACAAAACCAATTATCCAGAGGAAATGATTAAAGTAATGACAGGAAAATTATTACTTAGAAACAATTGTGAATTTACATCTCAATGACTTTATTGCAGGATAGTTTATAGGGCTGAAATCCCATCAAATCATTTGGTCAGACACTGTGAGATTGCAACATCTACAAGAATCCAGTACCATGTGTTTTGGCTGATGTCTGAACTTCATCAAATGAAATGTTTCACAGAAGCCCTGAAGAGAGTGCACATTATAAACATCAGTGAGCAGAAACAGAATTGGTCTGATTCCCCACTCGAGACATCATTTTAGTCTCTTCAGACTCTCCATACAAACTGAGTGTCCTCATCCTTGGAACTATTACAGTAACTGGCCTCAGTAACCTCTTCAAGACCATAAGACTATAAGCCACAGGAATAGATCTCGACCATTCGGCCCATCAAGTCTGCTCCTTTATTCAATGAGATCATTACTGACCTGAAACTTCTTCCTGCTTTTTCCCCACAGCCTTTAATTCCCATACTGATTAACAGTCTGTCTGTCTCAACCTTGAATATACTTAATCACCTAACCCTAAGAGGTTGTGGTAAAACATTCCACACATTTGGCATGAAAAAATTCTCCTAATCTCAGTACTAATTAGGCAACCCCTTAATCTGAGATTATTCTCTCTATCCCCAATTCTCTCAGAAGGTGTAGCAACTTCTCCACACCTGCTCTGAAAAACCTCCTAAAAATTCATAGATTTCAATAAGGTCTCCTCTCATTCTTCAAAATTCTAATGTGTACAAGCATAAGAAAATCACTCGATACTGGGAATCAAGTGAGTGAACCTTCTCTGAACTGGGAGGAGAAAGTGAGGTCTGCAGACGCTGGAGATCAAAGCTGAAACTTTATTGCTGGAACAGCACAGCAGGTCAGGCAGCATCTAGGGCATGTGCCCGAAACGTCGAATCTTCTGTTCCCTAGATGCTGCCTGACCTGCTGTGCTGTTCCAGCAATAAAGTTTCAGCTTCAACCTTCTCTGAACTGCCTGCCATGTCATTATCTTACTTTAGCAAGTGACCAAAGGTGTTCACAATGTTGTAGATGTGATCGGATTCATGCCTTACACAGTTTCAGAAAGACCTCCCTCCTGTTGCACTCCATTCCCTATTAAATAAAGGCCAACCTTCTATTTGATTTCCCTAATGCCTGCTGAACTTGGACATTGTCTTTTTGTAACTAGATTAGATTACATTACATTACAGTGTGGAAACAGGCCCTTCGGCCCAACAGATCCACACCGACCCGCCGAAGCGCAACCCACCCATACCCCTACATTTACCCCTTACCTAACACTACAGGCAATTTAGCGTGGCCAATTCACCTGACTGCACATCTTTGGACTGTGGGAGGAAACCGGAGCACCCGGAGGAAACCCACGCAGACACGGGAAGAATGTACAAACTCCACACAGTCAGTCGCCTGTGGTGGGAATTGAACCCGGGTCTCTGGTGCTGTGAGGCAGCGGTGCTAACCACTGTGCCACCATGAATGAGAACCCACATGTCCCTCTGTGCTGTGCTTTCTGCAGTTCCTACCTCCCTTTAACTAACATTCAGTTTTTCTCTTACTCCTGACAAATGTATAACCTCATAATAACTCACATTATACTTAATCTGTCAAGTGTGTTTTCACTCACTTAACTATGTCCCTCCGTAGAGTCTTTGTATCATCTAAACTGCTTACCCTCCCAACTAATTTTATGTCATCCATAAACTTGAAAATAGTACATTCACTTCTACCATCTAAGTAATTGTTATTTATTGCAGAAAATAAGAGCCTTAGTGCTGATCTTTGTGGCACTCCATTAGTTATAACTTGCTATTCTTAGATTACTCTGTCTTCTGTTAGTTAGGCACTCTTCTCTTCACGCTATTGTGCTACACCCAATACAGTAGATTATGTTATTAACTACCCTCATGCGTGGTACGTTTCCAAGCACCTTGTGGAAATCCAACTCTCTTATAATACTGATTCCCTTTTATCTATACTGTTTATTACCTCCTCAAATAATTCAAACAAATGAGTTCCTCTTCAAACAGCCATGCTGACTCTGCCTGATTATATTATGTGGTTCTGAATATGGTGCTATTGCATCCTTTATAATAGACTCCAATATTTTTCCAATGGCAGATGTTAAGCTAATTCCCTCCCTCCCTTTTCAAATAAGGACAGTCTGTGATGGCAGTTTTCCAGTCATCTGGGACTTTTTCAAAATATTAGGATTCTCACAATATTATTACCAACACATTCATTATCTCTGTAGCTGCTTCCTTTAAAATCCTATTATGCCAACCCTCAGGTCCAGGGGGCTTATTGACATTTCAACCTTTAGTTCTTCTATATTCCCCTCATACTTCAATTATTCTATTTTTGTCATCTTTTGTTGGCTTTTAAAACTTTCCCAATTCTTCAGTTCATTGCTAATCTTTGCCAAGTTCACTTTTTGTTCCTTAACTTTCTTTCCTTATGAATCTTCACTTTCTCAGTTAGCAACGGTTGGTTTATCGACTTCCTGAATCCCGCTTCCTTGCTCAGCTATTTCTATGCGATGAGCCATGAGCTACTTTAATAAATGTCTGCCATTGTCCCTCAACTGTCTTTACAGCTACACAATTTTCCTCATCCACTCCAGCGAACTCTGCCTTCATCTTTACGTAATTAACTTTTGTTAAGCTCAGCACCATGTTTCCAACTCAAATTTCTCACTCTCAGACTGAGTGCTAAATTCCACCATGTTATGCTCACTGTTCCCAAGGGGGGAAATCCTTACCTCTGACATAATTGATTAAACCTCCTTCATTACACACCACTACATCCAAATGTTTGGATACACAATGTATTGTTTGAGGAAATTGTGATGAATACACTTTATCAACTCTTTCTTGTAGCTCTCTCTGCAATTTGATTTTCCCAATCTACAATAAGATTAAAGTCAATCATGATTAATGTATTGCCTCTTTGCTTCCCCTAGTAATACCAAAACTGTACCAAAGTTTTATCATATTTTACATATTTTGTCTTGGGTCTATCTACTGATTTAAAGGTTTTTAAATCACTGATTCCTTGATTTTGTACTCCATGCATCTGGTAATGAATCCAATGTCAGAGTGCAAACAGAATTCACTTTGACAGAGGCCATTCAGTGAGCCTCTGTTCACAGTGCCACACACAACAGAGGCTGCTTCAGAAAAGGTTGTACTCACCAGAGTGCAGTACATCTCGGGGGTCTCTCCACATGTGCTGTTGGGGGGATCCAGACTGATCTTCAGGAACCTGGTGAGCAGGGTGGTCTCAGGTTGGCAGGCCATGTAATCCCAACTCATCCCTTGGTCCCAGTGGACCCGGGTCTTACACAGGTCATAGTGTCCCCAGGATGGGAAGTGCTGTGCAGAGAGAGACAGGGTCACATAGAGGGCATGAAGGGGCAGCAGGCTGGATAGATGCATCACTCTGACTGGACCCCACTTCGAGACAGGGGAATCTCAGTCGTTCTGGGGGGTGATTCAGGATGTAACCACTCTCACTGAGTCCTCTATTAGAAAGGGGTGACCTCAATCCATTGGGGAGTAATTCAAGAGACCATTTAATAAGTTCACTCAGACAAGAGCTTATTTCAGTCTGTCCATATATTCCAAGAGTTCAAATTCCAGTTGTTTTTCCTTATGTTTGCATTAATGTCTGGGTTTTGGATTCCAACTGTTATTCCCCAGTGTTGGTGTCAATATCCTGGATGTTAGAACATTGGTTGCTTTTCTCAGTGTTGATTTATGTATTCCAGTTGCTTGGTTTCCAGCTGTTTTTTTCTCCCCCAACATTGGTGTTAGTCATCCAGATGTTTGGATTCCAGTTATTTATTTCAGTTGCTGCTGCTGATATTCCAGGTGTTACAATTCCAGCCACACATACCAGTGTTAGTGCAGATGTTCTGGGACTTGGGATTCGGGCTGTCTTTCCCAGCTGTTTACTGTGTCAGGCAGATGATCAGTCAGTACTTGAAACCAAGGTGGTGACTGCTGCCTGACCAGACACTGTTTCCCATAGATCATCTCTTCCTCTGTTCCCTGTTAGGAAAGAAATCAAATCAATGGATTTCAGAACAGGTATCGCAGACCATCGACCTTTACTTAATCAACCTCAGACTTTGTCTCCCAGTAGCAGTGGCGTTGCACAGAAATAATATGATTCACAGCAGTCAGCGAGAGGAGACTGAAAGACATAGATCAAGATCCCAAATGAGACAAAAGGCCAATATGTCTGTTTTATTCAATGATGTTGATTTGGAATAAATCCTGTTGCTCTTCAACATACTGGCTGAGGTATCATTTACATCAGCTTGAGAGAGAAAGAAGTTTTAGTCTCAGCTAAAAGATTTCACAGTTGACAATGCAATTCTCCCTCAATTTTACATCTAATAGTGCAGTGCCTGCTCAACACTGACCATTTGAATTTGCATCGTTTTTCCGTAGAAACACAGAGTATAGGAGAAGGAGAAGGTCATTCTGCCCTGTGGGCCGACTTGGTCATTCAATATGATCACGACTGACCATCCATGTCAGCACCTGATTCCACTTTCTTCCCAACCCCTTTGTTCCATTTAGTCCTAAGAACTACATCTACATCCTTCCTCACAGTCTTTAATGTTTTGGCCTCAACAGATTCCTGAAGCAGTTTCCAGAGGCCTGCTGACAGTGCAGCACTTCCTCAGTACTGACACTCTGACAGTGCAGCACTCCCTCAGAACTGATTCACTGACTGTACCACACTCCCTCAGCACTGATAGTCTGACAATGCAGCATTCCCTCAGTACTGACCCTCTGACAGTGCGGTACTCCCTCAGTACTGACCCTCTGACAGTGCACTCCCTCAGTACTGACCATCTGACAGTGCGGCACTGCCTCAGTAATGACCTTCTGACAGTGTAGCACTTCCTCAGTACTGACACTCTGACAGTGCAGCACTCCCTCAGAACTGATTCACTGACTGTAGCACACTCTCTCAGCACTGATAGTCTGACAGTGCAGCATTCCCTCAATACTGACCCTCTGACAGTGCGGTACTCCCTCAGTACTGACCCTCTGACAGTGCGGCACTCCCTCAGAACTGATTCACTGACTGTACCACACTCCCTCAGTACTGACACTCCGACAGTGCTGCACTCACTCAGTACTGACCCTCCAACAGTGTACTCCCGCATATTGACCCTCTGATAGTGTACTCCGTCGGTACTGATCTTCTGACAGTGCACCCCCTCAGTCCTGACCCTCAGATAGGGTGGCACTCCCTCAGTACAGACCCCCTGGCAGAGCAGCACTCCCTCAATACTGACCCTCAGACAGTGCACTCCCTCTGCAGCGACCCTCTGATGGTGCAGCATTACTTGGTCCAGGCCATCTAATAGTGTTGCACTCACTCAGTACTGACCTGCTAACAGTACACTCCCTCAACACTGATCCCCTGACAGTGTAGCACTATCTTTGTACAGACCTTCTGACAGTGCAGCTCCCTCAGTATGCACTCAGTACTGACCCTCTGACAGTGTGGCATTCCCTCAGTACTGACCATCTGACAGTGCAACACTCCCTCAATACTGACCCTCTGACAGTGCAGCACTCCATCAGTACTGACCCTCTGACAGTGCAACACTCCCTCAATACTGACCCTCTATCAGTGCATAGAGTCATAGAGAAGTACAGCATGGAAACAGACCCTTTGGTCCAACTCATCCATGCCAACTAGATATTCCCAACCCAATTTAATCCCACTTGCCAGCACCTGGCCCATATCCCTCCAAACCCTTCCTATTCATATACCCATGTAGGTGACATTTAAATGTTGCAACTGTTCCAGCCTCCTCTACTTCCTCTGGCAGCTCATTCCATACATGTACTACCCTCTATGTGAAAGAGTTCCCCTTAGGTCTCTTTTGTATCTTTCCACTCTTACGCTAAACCCATGCCCTTCATTCTCAACTCTCCCACCCCAGGGAAAAGACCTTGTCTATTTACCCTATCCATGCCCCTCATGATTCTATAAACCTTAGAAGGTCACCCCTAAGCCTCTGACATTCCAGTGAAAAAAGCCCTAGCCTATTCAACCTCTCTCTATAGCCCAAATCCTCCATCCCTGGCAACATCCTTGTAAATCTTTTCTGAACCCTTTCAAGTTTCACAATATCAGAATTGCACATAATATTCCAAAGGTGGTCTAATTAATGTCCTGTACAGCTGCAAAATGACCTCCCAACTCGTGTACTCAATGCTCTGACCAATAAAAGAAAGCAAAGAAAGCCTTCTTCACTATGCTATCGACGTTTCTTTGTTCAGAAACGCTCCCTGCGACCTTACCATTAAGTGTATAAATCCTACTAAGATTTCCTTTCCCAAAATGCAGCACCTCGCATTTATCTAAATTAAACTCCATCTACCACTTCTCAGCCCACGTACTGACCCTCTGATAGTGATCCACTCCCTCAGTACTGACCCTCTGACAATGCAGCACTCCCTCTGTATTGACCCTCTGACAGTGCACCACTCCCTCAGTATCGACCCTCTGACAGTTCAGCACTTCTTGAGTTTGATCTCTTTGACACTGCAACAATCACTGTCTCTCTCTCTTTCCCTCTTAGTGCAGCACTTCCTCAGTACTGTCAGCTTGGATTTTGCCTTTGAATCTGTTTTGGGATTGAATCAAATCTGTCGGGACCTATCAGGAGGAACTGCAAAAAAACAAATAATGTTCTCTTTCCTCAATAATTTCCCCTCAACGTCAGCAATAACCCACACTGGAATAGAAAAATTGTCAGTTTGATTTGAAAAACGTTTGGTGACCCAACCCACAGCCTATTTTGCAACATAAGGTGTTACTCTGAGCTGTGAATAATATGCAGATTAGTAACTCAGATATTTATACCACATTCTTGAGAATAATACTACAAGATATGATAAATTTCTTCACCATAAGCAGAAATAGTCTCTGAATTTCTCATTTCCTCCAGCGCAATTCTACTCCCCTTCGCCATAATCGTCACAATCCACAGTCACTGTCTGTCTCACGACGTCACTGCTGCAGACCCCCACAACACACACGCTCATCTTTTCCAGTCAAACTGCTCTCACACACTCACTATTTCCAAATGCCTCAACATGTACCCACCATCTCCAAAGTTTTGCATATATTCTTACCATCTCTACTCAAACTGCTGGCACTCACTCACTCACCCACCATCTCCAGTTAAACACCTCAACACGCTCTCACCATCTACACACAAACCCCAACACACACTCAGTATCTCTCGCTTAAATATCCAACATCAGCTCGTGTTTAAATAGCATCTTTAACATAATGAAAAGGTCTCAAGGCTCCTCCCGTCATTTCGATCTGACAATAATCGAGCCTTCGACGGAGATATCAGGATGTAGCCCAAATGTGCCTTTTCTGGAATGTTTGTTGGAGGTGTCAGAGCTTAAGAGACATCAGGCGTGGGGAGGACTTTCCAGGGTTTCGTGCTGAGTCTGCTGCAAGCAGTACCTCAAATAGTGGAGATAAATGAATGAACATGGAAAGGCAGACAACAGAACCTAGAGATTGGGAGGGTAGTAGGTCAAGAGGAGTTTACTGATATAGGACGGAGAGCAGGTACCGGTAGATGTGACTAAAATAGAGTCGTAGGTGCTGGAGGAGGTTGAAGAGATACAGCGAGGTGCAGGCACTGGAAGGGATAGAGGGTGGGTCAAGGTATTGGTCCTGGTTTACGCTGATGGGGAGCAGTGTACTGTCTAAAGGCAGGGAGGGTTGAAGGGCTGGAGGTGGTTGCAAGGATGGGGTGGAGGGTTGGAAGAGGTTACAGAGCAGGGGGAGGATGTAAATGCTGAAGCAGTCTGCAGAAATGGGAGAATGTTGGGCCTAGATATTGTCGATTCCAGACATCATTGGTGTTTGATGTGGTTGTGATATTTTCTGCCTAGTTCAGTGGAGATTTCTTATTAGTTTCACCTTAACTTCACAGAGTGCCGATCAATATAAATAATTTCACCTTCAGAGCAGGCTAATTGGATTTGACGTTATAGACAGTTTCAAGCTGAGGGCCGTTTTAATCTTGCCCAGTTTGTGCTTCGGCAATGTCCGCTTATTTAATGCCCTCACACTGATTTCAACATTAAATGAAATGTTGGGGAGAGTTAATTTGATGCCAGACAGGAGCATTAAATACCCGACAGCAAAGCTGAACAATTCCAAAATCTGGCTGTTCATCAAAAACTCATTTCCAGTAACGCTGATTTATGGCTTGTGTAATTCGGCTGTTTGTGTTTTCTGGGATATTTCATTATTAACCGTCAAATGGAGAAAGTTTCTCCAGGGTCTGGAATTGGTTCTCCAAGTTGGACAATGAATGACTGAGTGAACGTCAGCACTGTCCAAGACTGGGTGCGGTTCCAGAGTAAGACTGGGCTGCACCGGCAGGAGGCGCTGTTATATTCCAGCTCCCACTGGGAGAGGCGAGTAGGAGGTACTTTTCAGTGTCCTCACTCAAGGGGGAATAGAAATGTGAGGTGT
Organism: Chiloscyllium plagiosum; assembly: GCF_004010195.1. Lineage (NCBI taxonomy): Eukaryota > Metazoa > Chordata > Chondrichthyes > Orectolobiformes > Hemiscylliidae > Chiloscyllium > Chiloscyllium plagiosum. The sequence continues at coordinate 16,221,361 of NC_057746.1, read as the reverse complement.
TGAGTTTTGGAAAAAGTTAGTATCGGGGAAGCAGCATAAATCAGCCTGTACATGCACATGCGCTCATATACAACACATCTGTACAGACTGCATACACCAGGTATTGCAATGAGCAGAAATTTCCTTTGGGAAATTAGTATCGGTAAGATGAAAGCTGTTACTTGTGACCCTGCCACAAACTCATTCCATCACCTCTCCCGAATAACTGTCTGAGCTTCAACCAAACTCCCAACAAACTTTGCCTCCTAGTTGACTCTATAATAAGCTTCATACCCCCGTTCCTTGTAGTTGGTTAGCTTTGCTTGGTGCGATGCAGGGGTAACTGCATGGATTAATCACTCCACAACCCAAACTCTGGGACTGTGCTTTGCAAATCCCGCTGGGCCCGCTTGTAGACTTTACATCAATCAGTTAAAAATCAGGGTTTTTTTAAAGAAAAAAAAGCTGACCTCAGTAAAAATTGCTTTGGAGCCGTCAGCAATCGCTACAATAAGCAATCTGTTTCACTACTGTTTTGGAAATCTGCCATCCTTACCTGGCATGAGCCATTTGTGACTCCAGACCACATAGTAATGTGGTTGCTCTGAAATGCTGAGTAAGCCACTTAATTCAGAAGAAATTAAGGGCTGGCCTGGTCAATAGCGCTTGCGTTCCATGGAATGATATTTTCAATAAAAACCGACCAGCAGGTTGTTGTATAACAACATTGTCCATCGATAAATTATTGCAGGATATTCCTTACCCTACCGTTAAATCTCCATATCCACACCAGTGCTTTCCGGTTGTCGGAGTGGTGAAGGGGGTTGGGCTAGAGTTGGAAACGGGAGTTGAAAGCTGAGGAAGAGGTATGGAAAAGGCAGGCTTTTCAGCTTCAGTTCCAACTGGGCCCCAGGAAGTGATCCAGTCGGTCCACACCCATCAATGGGTGGAGGGGAGGGGAGGGGTCACCCTGAGATAGAAGGGGTCTTTTGAGACGTCACCATTCTATCCAAAACTTACCACAACGCCATGGAGAGCAGAACCCAGACATTCGATGGGGATTAGGACGTGCAGTTTGGAAGTTTTAACCTTCATAACTCCCATGTTTTCTTCAAGGTCAGTTATTGGATTTATTACAACTCTCAAATGTCATGAACCAGAGTGAAAGGTCGAAAAAAAAATATTCGATTGCGGTAAGACATCTCCTATAATTCTCAAATCTTCCATACAATTCCCAAACATCCTGTACAATTCTCAAATCTCCTATTCGATTCCCAGTCTCCCAATTCTCCAACCCCCCCCCCCCCCCGCCCAAAAAAAATGCAAAGAACTGAATGCTGAAAGTCAGAAACAAAATCAGAAATGACTGGAAAATTCAGCAGGTCCAGCACCATCTGTGGAAAGGGAGCAGAGTTCAAGTTTCGGTTCCAGTGACTTCTTCAGAACTGGACCCGAAACATTAACTCAGCTTTCTATCCACAGACACTACCAAACCTGCTGAGTTTGCCCTGCAATTTCTATTTTTGTTCTCAACTCTGCCCGACAGTTCTCAACTCTCGAATACAATTCCGAAATCTCCCATGCGATTCGCAAATCACCCATACAATTTTCAGATCTTCTGCACAATTTTAAAATCTCCCATACGATTCAGGAATCTCCTGTGCAGTACCTGTTATCCTCAGACCCAATGGTTTAGACGCCTCTCCTTCAGTCGGCGCGTCGCTGCTAAACTACAATCTTACTCTTCCAATCTGCCAGCCTCCAGTCGAATCCACTCGGGAATTTGCCACTGCTCCCACTGGGACAAGTGTCTTAATGCCAGGGCAGCCTGGGGAGAGCAGAGCTCCGGGAACAGGGGGAGAGAGTGAATGGGGGGGGCGTGAAGAGCAGAGGTAGTAAAGAGTTTGGGAAGGATGATATCCTGGGACAGACTTTTATCCCGGCACCAGCTCCGGATGCTCACATATCGAGTTCGGGGATCTCTTTAGCGGCATCCGAGGGGATTTGGTGGAGGAACGGGCTTTTGCGGACAGCGAGGCGGGGCCGCCTCATCGTGGGGAGGGGAGGAGGGGGACTGGATCCCGGGTCAACAGAAGGGATCGAGGGAGAAGAATTCAAGTCCTAGGAAATTACAACGTTATGGGAGAGTTTTGGGCAGAGACAGAGGGGGAGAGACGGGGGTGGAGGAGGGAAAGAGCGCGGGGT
>NC_057746.1:16194999-16218987 GCF_004010195.1 Chiloscyllium plagiosum | reverse complement strand
CGAAGGGAGAAAGGGGTCGTGGGAGTTGGAGAGAAACGTGGGGATAGAGAGTTGTCAAGAAGAGAAAGAAGTCCAAAAAGAGAAAACAAAGTAATGTGGGACAGACAATTGGGGAAAGCGAGAGAAAAGAGCGTGAAATGGAATAAAGCGAGGGATAGCGAGAGACGGGATCAGGGGGATTCGGGAGAAAGAGGTTGAAATAGAGAACAAAGGGAGTTAAAGGGATTTGGAAAGGAATTAGGGAGATGAGGAACTGGTCCTGAAGCCGGAGATTTACGGATTGGGCAGTAAAATGTGAATCCCAGAGAGTGACAGGAACAACCCCAACTGAGGATTCCGCATGGTCCTAAAGGCCCTATACCTATAGTCTCCCAGCACCTCTGCCCGAATCACTAATCTTTACCGCCCAGTGTGCGTTCCACAGAGATTTACACAAGAAAACAACACACGAAATGAGAAGTAATTACAGTCGGAGCACTACGGAGAAGAGGAGCTCCACCTCCCGCCATTTGATTGGAGTAATGAAGGCAAGACCGGAAATTTAAACAGAGGGGGTGGGGAGGAGGGGAATCTGAAGAAAGGTCACCGAACCCGAGTCAGTGACTCTGCTTTCTCTCTGCACAGATATTGCCAGACCTGTTGCGTTTCTGCAGCACTCTGGGCGCGCGTTTGCCTTTTTCTAGGTCACGCCTCATTGTCTCGTTGAGTTCCGGTTAAGAACAGTAGATTGACCATCCCCAGTCCGCGCAGAGTCAGACACAAGTCTGTGCACTGAGAACAAAGTAGACAGGCATGAGCCTGGAAGAACACAGCAAGCCAGGCAGTATCAGGAGGTGGAGAAGTGCGCGTTTCGGGCGTAACCCTTCTTCGGGGGACTGTTTAAGAACAAAGTAGCGCGAATGTTGAAATGTCTGATCTAGAGCTGAAAATGTGTTGCTGGAAAAGCGCAGCAGGTCAGGCAGCATCCAAGGAGCAGGAGAATCGACGTTTCGGGCATGAGCCCTTCCTCAGGAGATACTTTCTCCTAGAAGATACTGATCTCCAGCATCTGCACTCCTCACTTTCTCCATGTCTGATCTAGATAAAGGAGAAAGAGCCGGAGAAACTCTGGAAACTGTGGAGAGAAACCATTGTCGATTGTCGTGGGGGAGGGAGGGAGCTCATCTGGGTTCACAAAAATCCTTCAGGGAAGGAAACTGCCATCCTTACCTGGTCTGGCCTACACGTGACTCCAGACCCACATCCATGCGGTTGACTCTTAACTGCCCTCTGGGCCATCAGAGACGGGCAATAAGTGCTGGCGCAGCCAGCGATGCCCACGTCCTGTGAATGAACGAATTAATAAGTCCCGAATGCCTCTTTTCAGAACAAGAGATGTTGGACTGGTTTAATTCCGTTTCTCTCCACTCCCTTCATCCCACAGAGAGTGTCTGGTACATGCTCAGCACGACTCTGTACAATCCAGTTTAATTCATTGAGAGAGAGAGAGAGAAACAAAGACTAACCAAAGAGAGACAGACACAGAGACATGGAAGTAAAATAGAAGAGGTTAGAAAAGCCGAGAGTCAATATTTCATACCGAGGTCAGGCAACGTCTGAGGAAGCTGTTTTCTTGGAAAGCAGTTAAAAGAAATTTGTAATCGCGGGATGTAAAACGTCCGAGCGGAACTCTGCTCCCCACGCTCTTTACAATGTACAGGAGACAGCCGTAAATCTGTCAGCTTTTACAAACCCCAGCACCACCAGCAGCAATGATTCGGGATTTATTGGAATGGTAGAAAGAGCTCTGTGAACCTATTTTGGATTCAATGTTTAAAACAAAAAGATATCTGAAGACAAAGGAAGCGATTTCAGGTGTAACGAGCTTGGAAATGGTTCGCTGCACTGTCACTGAAAGCAAACGGAAAAGGTTTCCGAGCTCCTCCAACGCCTCGGGGCAGAGTTGCTCGTTAAAGGGCGCTATATTAATGCAATGTATTGCTGTCCACGCGGACTGTCTACATATTTTGGAGGTGCCGGTGTTGGAATGGGGTGGTCAAAATTAAAAATCACACAACACCAGGTTATAGTCCAAACCTGATATAAACCTGTTGTACTATAAACTGGTGTTATGTGATTTTTAACTTTGTTCACCGATTGTAATACCTCAGTGATCTTGGGCTGCAGTAGTCTCTAGTCACCAGAAACTATCCCCACCACCTCTCCCTCTCTCTCTCTCTCTGTCGCTGTGTGTCTCTCACTCACCGGCTGTTTCTGAAGGGGGTTTCCTACCCCGGGTTACTGCAATCTCCGATTGAACAGAGCCAGCTCCATTTTGAAGCTCCCAATTGGAGGCCGCCTTGATGCGCTGAGAGCCCGTGTGTGTGTGTGTGTCACTGGAGACGGGCCGAAAGTTCCCTCCTCCCCCGAGCTCGGCGCGTCCACACCTCCCAGATCCAGAGCAGCAGCAGCGTCGGCGCTGAGTGAATCACACGAAGGCAGCGCTCCCCGGCAGGCTGGGGAGAGGACATCACTTTCGCTCAGTGGAAATGCTGAGGCTGGGGAAAACTCTGCACACACACACACACACTTGGGGTTGTGGGGAATGCAGGAGACAGGGATCCGGGCAGCGTGGAGAAGTGAATAAATCAGCAACTCAAACTCCCTACACAGTGGAAACAGGCCATTCGGCCCGCCAAGTCCACACCGACTCTCCGGAGAGCATCCCACCCAGACTCACCCTATCCCAGTAACCCTGCGTTGCCCATGGCTCAGCCACCTGACCCTCCCCCCCAACGCATCCCTGAACATAGCAGGGCAATTTAGCATGGATCTATCGACCTAACCTTTGGACTGAAAGCCGAGGAAGGAAACCGGAGCGCCGAGAGGAAACCTACAGGAGAGAATGTGCAAACTCCACACAGACAGTCGGCCGAGGCTGGAATCGAACCTGTGAGGCAGCAGCGCTAACCACCGAGCTACCGCGCAGCCCCAAACTCCCCCTCCCACTCACCGCCCCTCTCCTCACTGACGCCTGGAGAGCTTTTTTGTTGCAGTGTGCCTTCCTTCAGTGATGGGTGAGAGACAGTGTGTGTGTGTGTGTATGGGGAACAAAGGAGGCGGAGATGGCCTATCCACCCAGATACCCGTGTGGTGTGTGTACGTTTGATTATAGCGTCGCTTACATCAGTCCTCGGGGCCCCTACCCATCCCACCCCCGCTTCTTTTTAAACATCCCTGGATTCTGTGAGCACTTTTTAAAAAGTTTAATCGGTTGCTTGGACTGACGGAATTGGTTCCGTCTGTGATTCTAAATTGATGAAGGGTTATGCCCGAACCGGCGACTTCTCTTGTTCCTGAGATGCTGTGATTTTTCCAGTCCCACATTTCAACGACTCTGACTTCTTCTGCACCTGCAGTCCTCACTATCTCCGTCTGTGATTCCCCTCAAGGTCGAATATCCAGGTGCAGTCTGACGGGTGAATGATGTCCATCGACACAGCGGAATTTGAAGTCGGCTTCACGTAATTGCCCGCCTTCCAGGGCACATAGAGTTTCGCTCTGAGCGGGAGGCAGATGTGAGACCAGCCCGTCTCTCTTATTGTCGTGAAAGACAGAAAGAACTTTCATTTATCTAGCGCCTTTCGTACGCCCGCAGGACCGGTCCAAGCATTCACTAACAGTGAAACATTATTGAAGCGCAGTTGTTATTGCACGCGTGCCACCTCTCATGAGCATTTTCCCATCCCTTACTCACTGTGGGGTACTATCCGTTCTTGCCCGCAGTTATGTAAGAGTCCAGTTTCATTTTCCTGATTGACTTAACTGCGCCAATCACTTTATCTCTGATTTTATTCTCCACAGTCCCATTGGACTCAAAGTCTATAATGGTGAATTTATATTCCAGAATATATCAAATCACATCATTATCCGGTCTGCTCCATTTATCTCAACCATAATATTTTAACCTTACACTAATTGCTCAGGGAGCACCATACAGTCGATTGGTTGAGTAACATTTAAGTCTAAAGGTAACTGTTAGCGAGATGCCAAATGGGAGATAAATATTGGTCTGAGGACACAGCAGAGATCTTTGCTGCTCTTCATCAAAATAGTGACAATGGAATATTTAACACATTTGAAATGGTCGATGGGGTATTGATCTAACGCTCATCCAAATGATTGCATAGCGTAGCATACCCTCAGTACTCACTGTCCGACAGTGCAACATTCCCCCAATACTGACGCTCCGACAGAGCGGCACTTCCCCAGCACTGACCCTCTAATAGTGCAGCACTCCCTCAGTACAGACCTCTGACAGTACAACGATCCCCCAGTAGTGAGCCTTTGACCGTGTGAAAGGGTCAGTTAGACTCGAAACGTCAGCTCTTGTCTTTCCTTACAGATGCTGCCAGACCTGCTGAGATTTTCCAGCATTTTCTCTTTTGATTTTGACACTCCCTCAATACTGACTCTCTGAAAATGCGGCAGTCCTTCAATACTGACTCTCTGACAGTGCGGCACTGTCTCAGTAGTGACCATTTGATAGTGCAGTACTCCCTCAGTGCTGACCGTCTGACAATGCTGCACTTCCTCACTACTAACCATCTGACAATGCAACACTTCCTCAGTACTTACTTTCTGACAGTGCAACACTCCCCCAGTACTGATCCTCTGATGGTATGGCACTCCATCAGTCTCTCTGTCAATGCTGCACTCCCTCAGTACTGATCCTCTGACAGTGCAACATTCACTCAGTACTGAACATCTGACAGTGCAACACTCCCCAGTACTGACCCTCTGATAGTGCAGCACTCCCTCAGTACTGACCCTCTGACAGAACTGTACTCCCTCAGTACTGACCCTCTGACAATGCTGCACTCTCCCAATAGTAACCCTCAGTTCACCACTCCCTCAGTTCTGACACTCTGACAGTGCAACACTCCTCCAGAACTGACCCTCTGATCATGCAACACTCCCTCAGCACTGATCCTTTGACAGTGCAGCAATCCCTCAGTACTGACCCTCTGACAGTGCGACTTTCTCCCAGTACTGACCATCTGACAATGCAGCACTCCCTCATTACTTCACTTGGAATGATGGCTGAATCATCAGCTGAGGCCTGTGAACTGGGACTTGAACCCACAGTCTTTACATTCTGAGATAAGACTGCTACATGTACTAAGGCAAGGCTAAGACCTTCAACAGAACATTTTTCACCCACCCATTAAACTGAACATTGGATTTGTGTGTAAAATATTCGTGATTAGATTCCCTACAGTGTGGAAACAGGCCCTTCAGCCCACTGACCCTCCGAAGAGTAACCCACCCAGACCCATTTTCCTCTGACTAACGCACATAACACTATGGCAATTTACCTGACCTGCACATCTTTGGACTGTGGGAAGAAACCGGAGCACCTGGAGGAAACCCACGCAGAGAATGTGCAAACTCCACACAGACAGTCTCCCAAGGCTGGAATCAAACCTGCGACCCTGGAGCTATGAGGCAGCAGTGCTAACCACTGAGCCACCGTGCCACTCCTGTAGACTGATCAAAGATTCTCACACACTCCCTCCCTGGACGTTGGAATATAGAGTAAATTTATCAGGTGTTAGTAGAATCATTTCTATATTCATTGTCAATTGGGAATCAGAATCAATTATTTCATGCCAACATTCACAATGTGATAATTTTTTCAATGTTTTGAGCACTTTAAGCATTCATTCTTGGAACCCAAGCATCACTGGCCAGGACAGTGTCACTAGACTTCCTTTATTCATCTGTGGGATGTCGGCATTACTGGCAGGTTGGCATTTATTGCCCGTCCCTAGTTGCCCCTTTGAGAAGGTGGTGGTGGCTGTCTTCTTGAACCATTGTGTCCACCTGCTGTGGATTGGTCCACAATGCGCTTAGGGAGGGAATTCCAGGATTTTGACCCAGTGACAGTGAAGGAACAGCAATATATTTCCAAGTGAGGATGGTGAGTGTCTTGGAGGGGAACTTGCAGGTAGTGGTGTTCCCATGTATCTGCTGCCCTTGTCCTTCTAGATGGAAGTGGGTGTGTGTTTGGAAGGGGCTGCCTCAGGACCTTTGCTGATTTTCTGCAGTGCATCTTGTATGAGGGTCGATGGTGGAGGAAGTCAATGCTTGTTGATGCTTGTGGCTGTTTGTATCACCATTTTCTCTTGATAGATGCTGCTGGACATGGTGAGTTTTCCAGCAACTTGTGTTTGTATTCCTGACAGTGTTGACCACTCTTTGGCATGACAAGATTGTTCATTCCTTCAACTGGACTAATTTTGCTCACCATTATCCCCCGAGATGGTGGTGGTGGGGAGGGGTGTGGGGAGGTGGGGTGCTGATGATGGTAGAATTTCCCAAAGTACCTCACAGGTGTATTAATGTCATAAGGTAGAAACCACTGACGGCCAGTATGTGAACAGTAAGATACCATCAACATCAATGATTTAAAGATCATTAATCTGATTTTGGTGGCTTTTGAAATACCTTGGAATCAGTGGACACAGAATGGTATGGTTTTCGCTTTATCCTGTGACAGGAAATGGGGCAAGTCAGGCTTTCCTGCCTCTGGGTACATTGTAACATCACCAGCCAAGAGACTGGATGGGGGGAGGGCCAACTGAGGGAATGGACCCCTGATGACATTGTCTCCCAGTGAAGCAAGGGAGGTGCCACAGAATTAGGGATGTGGCTCTTCCACACCAGTGGAGAGGATTATCACTCAAGGCAGTGAATGCCACCAATCACAAACTGACAGCAGTTTGCAGAGTCCTCTCTGCATTGCTTGCCTTCTCAATCTACATTTATGCCTGTCATTCAGTCTTCATCTTTTTTTTCCTGCTCTGCCTCTCTGTCCACTCTTACCTTTCTTCTTCTATTTCCATCTATCTCTCGCTCTCACCGTTCCCCTTGCCCTGCTGCCTTACTCTGTCCCTCCCTTTGTTTCCTCAACTCTCCCCCTATTTTTGCTTAGTCACTGTCTGTCTCCCATTCTGATTTTTCCTCCATCCTTCTCTCTTCTTCCTGATTGTAAAAATAATCTTTTTATTCATATATTTTGTGAAAACTAAACAAAGTGGTGGTTTGAAGTTGCCTGCTGCCTCATAATGGACAATTTCAGTTCCTCCCTTTTAAAAATGGATCCATTCGCCTGTTGTCATCTCTTCTCCAGCACAAAGTTCTGCTGTTCATTCAATTCAATGTTCAGCAGAACACTGCCCTCAGATCAGTAGGGGGCAGCGATGCCACTCAAGGGACAGTACCACCACTGAAACAGACAGTATTTTGTGTAAAAAAAAAACCCCCAAACTGTGGCAGACGCAATTACAGAAATCATTCATCAACTGCTCACTGATGTGATGATTATGTGGAGACTGAAAATCACAGAACTATGCAGGACAGAAGCCGTTCAGTCCATTATGTTAGAATGTTGAAGCAATCAGTACTGCGTCCCACCCTTCCCCATTTTCTCACATCCCTGCAAATCCTTTCCTCTCCGAGTATTTGTTCGACTCCCTTTTGGATGATAATGTTAGGTGAGCTTTCAAGGACATGTTCATCTGCGGGAAGGGTTCCCCTTTCATTACTCCATTAAAATATTTCAACAAGTTGATTACACCTCCTTCATATCTATTCTACTCTTGTTTGTCAAATTATCAGATAACTGTTTCTGGGAGCATTTATGTTGTATCTTATGCCCCGATTAATCTGTCATTGTTGGCTCCTGATGATTTTTAATATTTGGATATTAAAAATACTTCGCAAAAATACTAGACCTAACTCAGGTAAAGACAAAAAAACTGCAGATGCTGTAATCCAAGCTAGACAAGCAGCAGGCTGGAAGCCAGGCAGCATCAGGAGTTGGAAAAGTCAATGTTTTGGGTGTGACCCTTCTTCAGAACGGGTTGTGGGTGTAAGGGGAGCTGCAGATAAAGGTGATGGGGTGGCAGGGTGGTGAAGTGGGCTTAGGTGAAAACAGGTAGAAGGTACAACCTGTTGGATGATGGGAAGAATGAATCTGGTTGGTCACCGGAAGGAAGGGTCAATGAGAGCAATAGAAGGGTGGGGGGGGGGGGGCTGGGAAGGGAGTCAGGAGATGGGAAGGGAGGTTACTTCAAATTGGAGAACTCAATGTCGAGTCCTTTGTGCTGTCGGCTGCCAGGTAGAAGATGAGCTATTGTTCATCCAATTTTTAGTTTGATTCATCGTGGCATTGAAGGAGGACTAATTCCTCCCATCGACTAACCAGGTCATACTGTTCTGAAGTTGAAGGCGTGTACTGTACCTTTAGGAGAGAGTGAATGCTGTTTTGCATGACGGCTTACTAGCACCTGTAAATTTGCTCTCCAACTCGGTGCCGATGTTTTTTTCCTGTGCAAACCCCTCCTCCAGACAGGTACCTCTCAGAGAGTTCTTATGAGAAGCTTACAGCTGTTGGTCTTTTGGCAGTTTTCTCTCAACTGTTCAATTTTTTTCTAGTTTTATACCTGGAAACATTGGATCATTTCACTGGTTTTCAATATTGTCAAAATAGCAATTTCAAACTTGATTAGAGGTCGGTCTCATGAGGCATAATTTGAACTGACTGGCCAAATTTGAATTGTTTTTGTCTCATAGCAACCCAGCCAGTGCCAGCTGTTCTGACCAAGCATTACATTGTTAACTTGTTCCATACACTCTGCGCCTCTTTAAGTCCTTGCTAGCTTTCAATTCTCTTAAAGGTTCAGTACCCCCTACACCTTCATAACAATTGTTTTTGCCAGCCTTGAACCAATTCGATGTTTAGGGTATAAAAAAACACAGGCATTTTGAAAGTCAGACAGAGAGTAACTGCCATCAAGAAAGACTGCCATTCAAAAACACTCTCTATTAAACATATCTTTTTCATATGTCACATCTTTGCAGTCAAAGACAGAAGATGACACAGAGAGATCTTCAGCCGAAAGCAGAAGGATACCAGAGACAACAGCCTTTGTGTGGCTTTGAAATTAAGTTGATTTAATTTTAATATGGATTTTTATTGGAACAGTACATTTTTATACAGCTGGAGGCAGATAACAAGCAGTTAAGAGAAAGTGGGGCTTAGAGTTGTGAATAGAGTTGTTCAATTTTAACTTTGCAAGTGAAATAGTAAATTGATACTATTTTTCTTTAAATAGTGGAATTTGGGATTTCTCTATCACTCATATTTTAACATACTATGGGGCGAGTTGAACTTTTCTGGGCTTTTGATTTAATTAGCAGAAGGGCTCACCGGGCGTGTTGTAACAGTGCCCTCTCCCTATCCCCACCTCACTCCCCTGCTTCACTCCATCCCTGTTATCTGCAGCTTCCCTTACACCCATCCCCAGTCCTGAAGAAAGGTCAAACTTGAAACATTGACTTCTCCACCACCTGATGCTGCGTTCTTCCAACCTCCTACTCTGGGGGCAAGTTGAACCTGTGACACTTTGGTCCAGGAGAAAGTGAGGTCTGCAGGTGCTGAAGAGTTGAAAAGTGTGGTGCTGGTAACGCACAGCAGGTCAGGCAACATCCGAGGAGATGGAGAATTGATGTTTCAGACCTAAGCCCTTCATCAGGAATGTGGTGGGGTGGGGTGGGGGGGGGGGGGGGGGAGAGGTGAGCGGTGGTGGGGGAAGGGGACTGAAAGATAACTATTTTGCACCAGGCATGTGAACAATCTGACTGCATACCACGTTCCTAAAAATGTGCAGGGTCGCCATTACCAAGTCGCCACTCAACCAACTACTAATTAGGCCTGAACCGGCTTTGTTTCTGTGCTCAAATATTTGCAGATTAGTAAAGTCACAGGCTTGATAGCTGGTGTTGACTTGATCTGTAATCTGTGTTTATTGAAACATTCCAGACAAGACAGGGAGAATTTCTCCTGAAGCATTGTGAGGATTAAATTAACTGATTCACAGGTTGCATATACAGAGGACAGACAGCACAGTCTGAGGGGATGGATCTCACCCTGTGTATAGTGGGGACAGACAGTTCAAGCTGAGGGAATGAATCTCACTCAAAACAACACAGAAAACAGCAAAACATTCCCCAGGCACAAAAGCAGGAGAGGAGACAAACTTGACTCTGAGAGAGCTTTATTAGATTCGGGGGAGTGTTTAACAATATTATCACAAGTGTTCCAGTATCCATAGCGACAAACAATTCAACACTGCTCCATTGAATTCAACTGATGATATTTTTCCCAGCATAGGGAGTAGAAGCTGCAACCTAATTCACACGCTTCAGGTATGCAAAGTGAGCTCTTCAGCCTAGATTGCATGTTGAAGATGAGCCCCTGATGTTAAAAGCATCCTGCCAGAACAAAAAGAAGCCAATAGGCACAATTCTCTGAAGTCCATCCTGCCCAGATTCACTCCACATTTACCATGGTTAACCCACCTGACCTGCACACTATGGTCAATTTAGCATGGCCAATCCACCTAACTTGTTCATCTTTGGACTGTGGGAGGAAACCAGAGTGCCTGAAACAAACCCCCGCAGACATGGGGGGGTGGGGGGGGGGGTATGTGCAAATTCCACACAAACAGTCACCCAAGGCAAGAATCAAACCCAGGTCCTTGGTGCTGTGAAGCAGCAGTGCTAACCACTGAGCCACCCAAATGCTTTGTTCAGTTTCAAGAACTCAGTGTTAACAGGATTTTAAAATATCACACTGCCACAGCAACCAATTCAACAATTACTGCTCTTTCTCCACAGTCTGTTTAATAATTCAATTACATTACAAAAATATTATCATGGAATCATTGAATGACAGAGCTTGAAGGAGATCATTTGATGATCCTGCCTATGCCAGTTAGAAAGGATGAAATTAGTCCCACATTCTGTAATTTTAACTATAACTTAAAAAAATATAGCTTTATAAATTGTCCCATTCCATTTTGAAAGTTACGACTGATCTCCTTACACTGCCTTTTCAGGCAGCCTAATACAAATTATGGCAATTCACTGCAAAGAAACAATTCTTAGTCTCTCACTCTGGAGCAGAGAGTTTGAGTTGTAAGGATAAGCTGGGACTTTTGTCGCTGGAACATAGGAGGTTGAGAGATGACTTTATAAATCATGAGAAGAATGGCTAAGGTGAATAGCAGATCTCATGTCCCTAAAATGGTGGACTTCAAGACTAGCAGGCATATGTTTAAGGTGAGAGGAGAAAGACTTTTAAAAAAGACATGAGAAGCAATTTTTTTTTACACAGCAAGTAGCTCATATGGGAATGAACGTCCAGAGGCAATGGTGGATGCAGATACAGTTAAAGCATTTACTAGATATATACTTGAATAATAACTGTTTGGAGGGATAATTTATTTCTCTCAGCGGGTGGTGAACTCAATGCCTGAAGGGATGCTTGAGTCAGAAACACTCATAATTTTTAAGCAGTGTTTACTAATTAACTTGCAATGCCATAGCCCCCAGGGCTATGGGCCAAACGTAGCAGGTGGGACTAGTTTAGTTTGGGATTATGGTCAGCATGGATTGGTTGGACTGAAGAGTCTGTTTCTGCATTGTATGGCTCTATGAATTTGTGACTCTAATGTTTATTTTGTCAATCATCTTTAATCTGTGCCCCCTGGCGACTGACCCTCTGCCACTGGAAACTGTTTCTACTTATTTTTGCTGTGCACTTTAAAACTAGATGAGATTATAATTACAAATCAACACTTAGATGTCAGGTGGATGATTCTGTCCAACCCTGGGAGCTGCACTTTATGAAGAGGTTACAAATGAGATTTATAAGAATGGAACCAGGAATATGGGGCTTCAATTAGTATAGAAAGACTGAAAACACTGAGCTGATGTCTTCGAAACCCTACAGTATGGGATCAGGCCATTCAGTCCAGACCAACTCTCTAAAGACCATCCCTTAACCCTGCATTTCCTATGTCTAATCCACCTTATTTACACATTCCCCGGACACTGTGGGCAATTTAGCATGGCTAGTCCACCTGAACTACACATTGTTGGACTGTGGGAGGAAACTAGAACACCTGGAGGGGATCCACAAGGAAAATATGCGAACTCCACAGCCCAGTGCAGTAGAGAGGTTGCTCTCATGGGTGGGGTCCCTGGCTGTATGAAGCAGCAGTGCTAACCGCTGAGCCACCATGCCACCCACTGAGCAGGGAAGGTAAAGAAGAGATTTAACAGAGGTGTTCAAAATCATGAGGAATTCTTTGTAAAAGAGAAGAAAAACAATGTTTGGCAGCACAAGAGTCAGTAAGCAAAGGACACCGCAATGAATACTCCCCTAATATGCTGTATCATTCTAAGATTCTAAGTTTCCATTACAATTGTATCACCTTACAATTACATTATGTAACATTTTACCAACTTGCAAACCTAAAAGCTTACAATGGAGATAAAAAAACAATTTTGCTTATACGCAGAATTATAAATAAAATGTTATTTCCTGTGAGTGGCCAATTCCAATCATTAGAAGTAATGCTGAGATCTTACTCAGAAAATAAACCCAGGCATGCAATGTCATATTTCTCAATGCAGTTAACATTACAGTAAATTCATGCACAGAGTAACTGTGGGCTTCATCTCTGGCTCACTTCAAACTTCTGCTCTTCTGTGGCAATTTGTTTTATCCTTTACACAAAGCTTCTGATTGAGGTCCATTGGTTAAACATGAAGATTCTGGACAGAGCTGGAAATGGTAGGCATCCTTCAAGCCTCTGGCCAGGACGACGGGTGAAATAAGATCCGAGAAGTAAGGTTCTTATTGGGCCTGTCACTGTGACTCTGAGACCCTTAACTGAACAAGTCAATTTGGTTTTCTAAGATTCAAAGGAAATCATCATGGTGAAACTGATCAGACTACTCTGACATCGGTAAGAAAGAAAACAACACTCTATAAAGTCATCATGTTAAGAGAGAGAGGTCTTTGAGATTCCATTGGAAATTTGCTTTTGATAAACTATCATACACAGTAGTATGCAAAGGATTGTCACACAAGATTTAGAATTGGATACCCTTACACAGTGAAATGGAGCAAGAACTCTCAGGACAATGAATACAGATACCCATAGCCCGAGTTACTCCAGACTAACATTTTACGGTGAAGGTACCAGTGTTGACTGAAAGAGAAAGATAAAGCATAGCAGCAGCAAGAGATAAATTCTTGAAATTCAAGATGGCAGCAATGGAGTAGGCAGCATCCAGGCTTTTGAGCCTGGGGCTTGTTCATTCATAGAATCCCTACAGTGTGGAAACAGGCTATTTGGCCCAACAAGTTCACACCGGCCCTCTGAAGAGAAACCCATCCAGAAACATTCCCCTACCCTATTACTCCACATTTACCCCTGACTAATGTACCTGACCTATACATCCCTGAACACTATGGACAGTTTAGCATGGCCAATTCACATAAAATGCACATCTTTGGACTGTAGGAGGATACAGGAGCCCCTAGAGGAAACCCATGCAGGGAATGTGCAAACTCCACACAGAGAATCACCCTAGACTAGAATCAAACCCAGGTTGCTGGTGCTGTGAGGTAGCAATGCTAACCACTGAGCCACCGTGCCACGCTGTCTAATTTCCTCTTTTTTCACAATTCTTTCAGGCTATTTCCTCTTTTCAAAATGTTTTAGGACTTTTTTCCAATCTCTTCTGGAGAGAGCTCAGTGGTAGAGGTAGTGGAGATGATGGCATTAGGATACAGGGTGTGGCAGTGACTGGGGTGAGCTGGACTTTGACACATGGCAGCAAAGCAGCTGGAGACTCTGGACAGATAATCTGGAGGGTGGTTGGTGGCGAATGGCTGGTGAGCCAGAATGGCTTTGAGGGCCACAGCGATGAAAAGGGTGGTCCCATGGAGAGTGCAGGCCCAGTGTGTGGGGAAAGGGTGCTTTCATGGGGAGTGCAGGACAAGTGTTAGGGGAGAGAGTGCTCTTGTGGGGAGTGCAGGCCCAGTGTCGGGGGAGGGGAGAGTGCTCTCATGAGGAGTGTAAGCCCAGTGTGGGGGAAGAGGCTGCTCTCATGCGGTGTGCATGCCCAGTGTGGGGGAAAGAGTGTCCTCTAATGAGGGAGTTGGGGAAAAGTGTGCTCTCATGGGGAGTGCAAGACCACTATGGGGGAAGATGGTGTTCTCGTGGAGAGTGCATGCCCAGTGTGGGGGAGAAAGAGGGCTGTAATGGGGGATTGCAGGCCCAGTGTGGGGGAGAGAGTGCTGTAACGGGGGAATGCAAGCCCAGTGTTGGGGGAGAGGTGCTCTAATGGGGGTTTGCAGGCCCAGTATTGGGTGAGACTGCACTCATGGGGGAGTGCAGGTGCAGTATTGGGGGAGAGTGCTCTCATGAGGAGTGCAGGCCCAGTGTTAGGGGAGATTTGAAAAGGCAATAGTTTCAAATTGAGGCCAGAATTGGGAGTTCTCAAAACTACAAATTGAACAGTTCCAGGCTTATCAATGAAGGGGCAACACCATAAAGTCAATCTGTTTTGATGTGCTTTATGTCCAGTAACTGAAGTTGCTCATGTACGATAAATCATGAAAGGAATTACTAAGTAGAATGATGCACTCAATGCATACATTACCACCAAAAGTAATTCTTGATAGAATAGGCGAGAATTGATCAATGATATCAGCACTCAGGAAAATAATGGAAGATGTTGTAATGGTTTTGCATTGTCATGCAGGATGCTTTGGGTGCAGAGCTTTGAAGATAAATTATTTAGAATCTGTATAGTTTTTGATGTGAACGATGGGGATGCATTTGACATTTTTCAATGCAAATACGATGCAATGACAGAACAGGGAATTGCTGAGCTGGCAGAAATGACGGCTCCAAATCAATCAGTTCTGTGTGGAAATATCTGGGATTCTTCTGACACAGTTGGATGGGTAGATGTCAAAGTGTGACCCACCCGAGAGATGGATCAAATGCCGACCAAATTGGAATCATTGCAATTGAACAAATTAGGTTATACCCGATGTATGATATACCCTAAACAGAATCATGAGGGAGGGAAGCTGAGTGGTCTAAGTGTGGCCAGGTAGGGCAATTTGGAAAATATATTACATCAACAGTGCATTCACTGCCTCAAAAACAATGACAAGGTCTTGCAAAAGGAAACTTTTCGGAGAAATGGGATTCACACAACTGAGGGAAAGCGCAACCATTTAAAAATCCAGAACAAAATGTGAAGACTGCATTCATAATTGAGTTCACAACCAGTTTAAAATATTCTAGACTATCATCATGTAGGTACACAGCTTTAACATAGAACTTAAACTCGACATTGCAATAGCTGTTTCCATGCTGTCAAATATTTTGCAATGGCTGAGGTCTGTGGAGTTAAACCAGCAAGTATAAAACTCCAAGATTTGGAGGAGGGTGCAAGTAATGTGGGCAAATTAACACAAAAGCTTCAGGATAGATACATGACATCTGCCAAGAAATCAGAAGACCTCACTATTGAGCAGAAGTACATGTATTTCTTTCAGTCTCATCGAGAGAGTGAATACAATACTTCAGAATGAAAATAGGAGAGAAAATTCAGCAAGAATTTCCAAAACTGTTCAAAGAATTAGGCAACTTGAAGCAGGAGTATCATACTAACCTGAAAGAAGATCTAAACTCATTCGCTAGACTGCTCCCAGGAAGATTCTAATCCTTTGATGGGAAAAGTAAAATCTTAGTTAGAAAGAAATGGGATGATAATGCCAGTGACAGAGCTGACGCAATGGAGCTGAGGCCTCATAACTGTTCCCAAGATAAATAGAGAATTAATGTGGATTCCTCAGTTTAAGATTAGATTACCTACAGTGTGGAAACAGGCCCTTCGGCCCAACAAGTCCATACCAACCCTCCGAAGAGCAACCCACCCAAACCCATTCCACATTCACCCCTGACTAATGCACCTAACACAACGGGTAACTTAGCACTGCCAATTCACCTAACCTGCACATTTTTGGACTGTGGGAATAAACCAGAGCACCCGCATGCAGACACAAGGAGAACATGCAAACTCCACACAGATAGTTGCCCGAGGTGGGAATTGAACCCAGGTCTCTGGCACTGTGAGGCAGCAGTGCTAACCACTGAGCCACCATGCCACCCCTTTAAACTAAAGAAGTAGCAGGGAAATCCATTCAATTTGATCAGTCAATGATAGCTTTGCAAAATTGGCAAGATGGATTTCTTTTCTTAAAACTAGATGCAACTAAGGTGTTCTGGCATATACACCTACACCTAGGCTGAGATTGTTGAATACATCTAATACACAATTTGTATGTATTGTTTCAACCATCCACCATGGAAATCACCTCTCAACCAGGAGAGTTTCCAAAGGGCAATGTTGAGATATCTGGAAGGGAAACTGTGAACCATTCATCATATGAACAACATCCAAATTTACGACAAAGGAAAGAAGGAATATTACCAGAGCATCAGTGATCTATTAAAGGCATGGCAACACCTTACACGAAATGATAAATATCAATTCTCTAGAATGACATTACATTTCTAAAATACATGATGCAAGAATGATGAATTGAAAAGAGTCTAAAAAAACAGAAGGCCATTAATGAATGTCTGGCATCAAAGTGTGTAAATGATGTACAGCATTTCTTAGGAATGCGAGTCAAGTGGAAGTTTTTATCTCAACCTATCATGTAGTACATGACCTGTAGGAGACATTTTGAAGAAAGAATAACAACTGTACTGGAGTCAAGAACAGACTGCAGCTTTGAAAATGATCACAGAGAAGTTACTTTCTACAATGTTTTAGCACATGACAATCCAGTCTTATTCACTGCAGGTAGAAGCCAAAGATGTACCATCCACAGGACAAAGAGATATCCTTATTTGAGGACAAATTGGTGGAACATGAAAACCAATCTATTTTATGTCAAGGGTTTTGATGGAGACTGAGCATAAATATGAAACCATAGAGAAAGAAAGCTTCACAGACAAACAGAAATACTGAGTCAGAATGGAACACGAGCCTTGCTCAATATTATTTACATTGATAAAAAAAGTCTAAAAAAGATACAATCTTAAAATAATGAGACATGACTATATAGCAGTTTATATTCTGTGGAAGGTACAAGCAAATACACTCTTGAGGCAGCAATGATTTGAGAAGAGGAAAAAGATTTCATTCTCAACAAGGAAGCAAAGTTCTATCCATGGTTACAATCAACACTTCCTCAGCAACTGTGAGCAAAATTTGTGCAACACAAAAATCTGACAAGGAGCTCACAAAGGACAGACAACTCTCTCCTGTTGGAATATAACCTAGCAGGCCAAGTCTTGATAAAGCACCACAGAATAAAACTAGGACAGCATAGCGGCTCAGTGGCTCACTGTTGCCTCATAGTGCCAGGGACTTGGGTTCAATTCCACCTTGGGTGACTGTCTGTGTAGAGTTTGCACATTCTCCCTGTATCTGTGTGGATTTCCTCCCACAGTCTGAAGATGGGCAGATAAGGTAGTTTGGCCATGCTAAGCTGCCCACAGTGCCCAGGAATGTGCAGGCAAGGTGGGTTAACTATGGGAAATGTGGAGTTATTGGGAAATGGTAGGGGTGTGGGTGGGATGCTCCTCAGAGGGTTGGTGTGGATGTGATAGGCCAAATGGCCTTTTTCCACACTTTATTGATTCTATAAAACTATACTTGACAGTCATGGAGGATGTAGTGGTTCACAATCTTAGGCTATTTATACTAAGACTGGTGAAAAGAAATGTTGTACAAACTTCATGGGGAGCATCTCGATATTAGGAAATGCATAACAAATGGTCAACAGTAGGTATGGTGGCCATGTATTTTGAAACGCATACATAGTTATATTTTGTCATACCTAATGGCTACAAAGTCCATAAGAGCATAAGAAATAGAAACAGGAGGAGGCCACTCAGCCACTTGAGCCTGCTCTACCATTCAATAAGACAATGGCTGGTCTGACATTCCTCATACCACTTTCCTATGTTTTCCCCATTGCCCTTGATCCCCCTTCTTCAATTGTGTCATTGAGATTTCTGGAAAGGTCATGGGAAAGGCTACCAACAGATTTCTTTGATTTTAGAGGGAAAATTAATTTGTGCCCAGGTGACTATTATCCACGATGGATTGAACTGGGGACACTCCATCCAAGTACAGCAGATTCAGTGGCCTGAGTGTTGAGAAGAATCTTTGCAAGGTATGATTTTCCTGAAGAATTAATATCAGACGAAGGACTTCAATTCATGAATGAAGATTTGATGAGGCTCAGTTTGGCGGCAAGCGAATCAAATAAATGTCAAGATCTCCAATTCATCCTCATTCAAATGGACAGACAGAAAAAGCCAAGATTGTGAAGTCACTCACGCACAATATTCCAGCCTGGGAGTGAGCTCTGCTTATTTCCAGGGCAATATCATTGACTAGTGGTTGCTTGCCAGTGGGGTCGAAGGGAAACAAGTTGAGAACACAGCCAGAAGCCAAAAATAACCTCTCAAGACCACAGAAAGATAAAACTCTGAAAGAAGCACCACAGCAAACATCTGCAGCGTCGGTCCAATTCTAGATGAAGGGAGAGAATTCTGCTGCCTTGAAACCTGGATACAGTGTCTGGCTGACATGAAGTCAGAAACTGCAATCATCAGCCAAAACTAATCAGCTGAGATCTTATGTTGCCAGAGTGCCTGAAAGAATATTTCAGAGGAACAGGAAGGTTATGATCTTACTGAAGCCAAGAAATGATGGAGTGTGGGGCTACCATATTTACACTACATGATACAGTTTACAGAGTCAGTCCAACTATTCCAGATATCATCACTCTGATGTTGAACTCAAGTGAACCAAAATTAGGGTGTCCAGTCAGAATTCTAGACTGCTTCGAGCTGTGTGATTCAGACTCAGGGGAGTGGGGGTTGGGAGGGGAATGGGTTTCACTTGTAGTGGTGATAGTAATATTGATAAATGTGATGATAAAGTTTGTGGTGATTTTAATGGCGACAAAGCTATCGAAGTAAGTAGAAGGAAAATAGATCAAGTGGAGAGAAACTTGGGGGAAAATGCAGGTTCATGAAGTTTGTGTTAAGCATGATGCCGCATTAACCATATGATTTTCACATCTGTAAGATAAACTATCCGTCTTGAATAAATATGTGAAGGGAGAGTTATTAGATACTACACTAGAGAGCTATATTTGATAACCTACTGAGTATATACATAAATAAAGGAATGTCACTGTACATAAGAAGTTGAAGAGTCTTACTTCATGATAAAGAACAAGTAGCATTAGAGACAGTGTATAAGCAGATATACACAGCCGAGATACAACAGACTGGTATCTCAAGATGCAGGTAGCAACATTGGCTTCAAGTACAAGATAAAGTATCTTGGAGTGCAGTTTAAAACACTATTTTATCCATTAAAATGAACCATGTAATAACACTGACAGGATAATGTTACATGGCTGAGCACTGATTAGAGGCTGCAGAGCGTGTCTGGAGTTTGGAATGAACATACTTTGCACAATCTTTCTTCCCCCAGTTGACGTATGATTCCATTTTCTCCTGTGAATATATTTCAATGTTCAGCCGCATTTTGTGTGAGCTGATTACATTCTCCAGTATGGTTTATGAATAAATCCACTTCCAATCATCATTCCGTGGCTGATTGTAGACACCTTAGGGAATGAGTGGTGTGCTTGAATCATTCAAATATACAGAACAGAAATTACGGAAAAGAAACAGGCCATTCAGCACAAGTGGCTTATGCTCCTCATGAATGCCCTCCCATCCCTCTTTATTTCACCCATCAGCATATCCTTTTATTCCTTTGCCCCTCATGATTTTTTAATACAGCTTCCCCTTAAGTATTTCTATTTTACTCATGCAAGCTAGTCCCTGTGGTAATGAATTCTGCATTCTGTCTGCTCTCTAAGTAAGATGTGTCACCTAAAATCTAGTTTGGCTTATTAGCAATTGCTATATTCTTAATAGGTTTGGCTTCTTCCAGTTCCTATTGTTCCCATAAATGGTGGAACAGGCTTGAGGGGCTGAATGGCCTCTACAAGACCATAAGACATAGGAGCAGAAAATAGGCCACTCAGCCCATCGAGTCAGCTCCGCCAATCAATCCTGATATTCCTGTGTTGGAAAGAGCTGGTACCTGGAGGTTTGATGTTGTTGAAAGAGTCAGTAAGTGCCTTGTGCTGTCTCAATAAAGCAACAATTAATGGGGCTGAGCGCATTGTTGATGAAATATGTCATGAGCAGCTTCAGTCTGAGACAGACTCACAGATGTGTAGAAATACTAAGATGAAGGTTACTGGAGCTTTCTCTCCTTTTGTGTGTGTGTGTGTGTGTGTGTGTGTGGGTGCCCATGTGTGATTATATAATGGTTCACAGACACCGAATCGATCAGTAAAAGACAATGTTGTTTCTGACAATGCCTGATCCACGGCTCATTAGTGAATATTGATTTACAACCAGTGCGTTGGGTGATTGCACTGCTCCAGTTAGAATTAATAATGATGGTTAATGTCTACTTCCGTTTTTGTTACATGCTATGAATTCATTGTTAGGGTTAATATTCAGTACCTTTCTCTTACATGCCATTAATCATTAGTTCAGACCAGCTGGAAGATTATGTCCAACGCTACAGACCAGTGTACAAAGGATAGCAGAATTTTTGAGAGGGTGAAGAGGTAACTGGGAGCAGGCAGTTCAGCTAATGTGGAGAGACTGGAGAAGCTGGGATAACTTTCTTGACAGCAGAGATATTTAAGGGAAGATTTAATTGAGATGTTCAAAATTATTAAGGAGTAAATATGGAGAAATTGTTTCCGGATGGTAACAAGCTCAGTAACCAGAGGATAGAGATTGAATCTAATTAGCAAAAGGAGCAGAAGAGACACAAAGCATACAGTGAGCTATTGTGATCAGCTGAAAAGGATGCCAAACACAGTCTGATGATGACATTTTGAAAGAGAATGTGAGGGGCTGTTGTGGCGCACTGGTAGTGTCCCTACCTCTGATCCAGAAGAAACTGGGTTCAAGTCCCATCTACTCTAGCTGTGTGTAATGCTGTTTCTAAACATGATTACTGAAAGAGAATTAGAGGGGCGTCACGGTGGCACAGTGGTTAGCACTGCTGCCTCACAGCGCCAGAGACCCGGGTTCAATTCCCACCTCAGGCGACTGACTGTGTGGAGTTTGCACGTTCTCCCTGTGTCTGCGTGGGTTTCCTCCTGGTGCTCCGGTTTCCTCCCACAGTCCAAAGATGTGCAGGTCAGGTGAATTGGCCATGCTAAATTGCCCGTAGTGTTAGGTAAGGGGTAAATGTAGGGGTATGGGTGGATTGCGCTTCGGCGGGGCGGTGTGGACTTGTTGGGCCAAAGGGCCTGTTTCCACACTGTAAGCAATCTAAAGTAATCTAATCTAATCTAAACAGGGGTTCTTGTGGGGCAGTGGTCATGTCTCTACCTCTGAGCCAGGAAGCGCCGGTTAAAATCTTACCTGCTCCAGGGTTGTGTTGTAACATCTTTAAACAAGTTGATTGCAAAATATCTGAAAGAGAACAGGGGTTGAGGAGTGGGCTCCTGTGGTGCAGTGGTGGTATCCCTACATCTGAACTGGGAGGCCTCAGCTCAGTTTCAGAGATGTGTCATAACATCTCTGAGCTGGATTGACATAGAAAATACCTGAAAGATAAGTCAGATAACTTTTGGAATAGGCCAGGACTTGAGAAGAAGGATCTGAAGGGCAAGTG
Organism: Chiloscyllium plagiosum; assembly: GCF_004010195.1. NCBI lineage: Eukaryota > Metazoa > Chordata > Chondrichthyes > Orectolobiformes > Hemiscylliidae > Chiloscyllium > Chiloscyllium plagiosum. Next base: position 16,197,252 of record NC_057746.1, on the reverse strand, counting down.
GTTGGGATCAAATGGATAGCTGTTTCAAACAGGAACAATGGGCCGAACTGCCTGTACCTCTGCTGCCTGAGTCCATGTTTCTATTAAACTACCCAGACGCTGACAGCAGTAAGGCGATGATTGTGAGTCAAATCACTGATGATTCAATTTCTCCTGCGATCGACCTTTTATTTTCCTCAGTGAGTGAGTGCAAGATCTTTAATATTTTTGTCACAACTTTCCCTTTAATAATTGGGAGAAATTATTGCTGGTTTCTGCCTTCTTTCACAGTTTCTAATGACCCTTTCCATTATTTAACAGCCAGCATGAGTTTTGCGGTTTATTTACGGGAGACTGTTATCTCAGGCTGGTATTATGGTCTGGGCGACGATTACCTGCTCAGAGACTGTGTCAGCCCAGGATTAATAGCTTCACAGATTCCATTCGGTCTCTTAGGTTTCCCAACACAAGAGTCACCGTGCAGAAAAAGTGCAATAAATATGACAAAGAGCTATCTGACATTTTAACCACAGATACATTTCTATTCACTTGAGTGTCAGAAAATGAAGGGTTTCAGCTGAAAACGACAGACTGGGGAATTTTGTGAAGTTTGTGAATTTAAGGCAATCCTCTCTCATTTAAAAAAAAAATGAAAGGCTTGCATTTTCTTTATACAGAGCCATGTAGCGATGACGAGGAAACAAAGTGCTATTGGTGTGGTGATATAGGAAGCATGGCAGTCAATTTGTGCACAGCAAGATCCCACTAACAACGTCAGAGCATGGGAATAGGGGGAGGCCATTCATCTCTGATGCAATTCGCTTTACTCATGCACAGGATGAAGCTGTCACAGCCTAAGCCAGTATTTATTGCCCATTCCTAATTGACCAGAGGGCAGTTGAGAGTCAACCACACATTGCTGTGGGTCTGGAGTTACATCCAGGTCAGAGCAGGTAAGGTTGGCAGTATCCTTCCCTCAAGGATATGAGCAAACCAGATGGGGTTTTCTGACAATTGGAATGGATTCATGGTCATCATTAGATTCTTAATTCCAGATTTTTATTGAATTCAAATTTCACCAACTGCTATGGTAGGATATGAAACTAGGTCCCCAGAACATTACTTAGGACTCTTGATTAACTGTCCAGTGATAAAGCCATTACCTCCCCTCAGCAATTTGTTCATTGCTGACCTGCAGTCTAATTCCATTTAATAACCTTTGTTCTGTAATGCATAAAATACACAGAAAATAAGATGGTATCAGTCTTGGTTTTGAATTGTCCAGCTAACTCCAAATATTTAGCTTTCTCTGTTCCTAAGACTGGCCTTAAAACCTATATATGAATATATGAAATAGAATCAGAAGTAGACCAAATTTAAAAAAAATAGTGACTTCAGATGCTGGAAATCAGAAACAATAACCAAAGTTGCTAAAAAGGCTCAGTGGCATCCGTGGAGAGAAACCCGAGTTAACGTTAACCTGGTGCAGAGTCTTCTCCCATCAGCACCTCTGCTGGAGCTATCCCCATAGTTGCATGAGGGGCAGTCCTATAATCAACAGGGCAGTTTGGTATTGAGGGAAAGTAAGGACGGCAAATGCTGGAACTCAGAGTCGAGAGCGTAGTGCTGGAAAAGCACAGCAGGTCAGGCAGCATCCGAACAACAGGAGTATCAACGTTTCAGGCATAAGCCCTTCATCAGGCTTATGCCTGAAAAGTTGATTTTCCTGCTCCTCGGATGCTGCCTGTCTTGCTGTGCTTTTCCAGCACTACACTCTCGAGCTCGGTATTGAGTGAAGCTTGTAAACTGCTTCTTTTTGGCTCTTTCCCACTAGACCATTGGACAATGGATGGTATGGAGCTGTCCTTATATGCCAAATGCCATTTGACTTTAGGAAATATTCAAACTCGTTGCAGGTAGGTAATTCCGATTATCTGTGACCAATTCTTCCGGGAATCCGCTTATTGCAAGTGAACATTGAAGCTTTTCAATCATCATCCCTGCGCCTGACAAATGAACTCTGTGTTCATCCATCCACAATGTCTGGGAACACAGACCCCATGAATGGACTGGCATTCTCGACATTTAGGTGGTAAAAACAATGACTGCAGATGCTGGAAACCAGATTCTGGATCAGTGGTGCTGGAAGAGCACAGCAATTCAGGCAGCATCCGAGGACAGGCAAAATCGACGTTTCGGGCAAAAGCCCTTCATCAGGAATAAAGGCAGAGAGCCTGAAGCGTGGAGAGATAAGCTAGAGGAGGGTGGGGGTGG
>NC_057746.1:16171335-16192238 GCF_004010195.1 Chiloscyllium plagiosum | reverse complement strand
CTTGTCGGACCTGCCCAGCTCCTTTTCCACCTATCCACTCCCCCCTCTCCTCCCTGACCTATCACCTTCATCTCCTTCCGCACTGACCTATTGTACTCTATGCCACTCTCTCCCCACCCCCACCCTCCTCTAGCTTATCTCTCCACGCTTCAGGCTCTCTGCCTTTATTCCTGATGAAGGGCTTTTGCCCGAAACGTCGATTTTGCCTGTCCTCGGATGCTGCCTGAATTGCTGTGCTCTTCCATTCTCGACATTTAACTGAGTCCAGGGTTTACTCGGCCATTCCCATGAATGTGGGGAGCTGTTGGTGGTAAGTCTTGCCCTTGTTGGTAATTTGGGTACTGTCCCACTAATACAACTATGTTGGTATCCAATCCTGGCCACCAGACATACCTTCTCACCAACATCTTCATTTTTGAATGACTCTGATGGAATTAAGTCAGTATCTGGCAGTGACCTTTACTTAGGACCATCACACTTGCTCCCCATCCTCTACGGTGGTCTGGTCTCGCCAGGTATGTAAAGGCTTCATTTCTGGTTGTGAATACCCTTTTATTTTCCCCATCACCACCTGCTGTTTTAGTTTTGTCAGGATGGTATCCTTTTGTTCCCACAGTTGGATATTGTCAGTGGTGACTGGAAGGGTGTCTAGAAAGTTTAAATGATTCTTCCAGCGGTTGTACGACGGATAGTTCAGTGGTTAGCACTGAATGCGAGGGACACGAGTTTGATTCCAGCCTCAGACGACTGTCTGTGCGGAGTTTGCACATTCTCTCTGTGTCTGCATGGGTTTCCTCCAGGCACTCCGGATTCCTTCTCCAGTCCAAAAATGTGCAGGTCAGGGTGAATTGGCCATGCTGAATTACCTGTAGTGTTCAGGGATGTGTAAGGTTAGATGCATTAATCAGGGTAAATGTGGAGTAATAGTGTAGGGGAATGGGCCTGGCTGGGATACTCTTCAGAGGGTCAGTGTTAACTTGTTGGGCCGAAGGGCCTGTTTCCACATTGTAGGGATTCTGTTGTTGGCAGTGGGGGAAGGGGGTGCGGTTCAAGGCCACATGCCTTCGTCAACAGTGTTCCAACTTGTAATTGTATGCATTGAAAATAAGGGCCCACTGTCAAATTCAACCTGAAACTACAGGTAGTATGGCCTTGTCTTCTTTAAGTAACTCTAAAAGGGGTTTGTGGTCCACTACTGTTGACATTGGTGGAAATTTCTCACACCAAAAATGACCACCAAATCTTCCTTGTGACACTGAGTGTATTTGTATTCAGCATCAGCTAAAATCTGGGAAGCATACGCTGTCGGGAATTCGTTTTCTTTGGGCCACTGGTTAGCCAACACTAACCGGATATGGGGAGGAATCGCATGTCAGCACTACGTCTCACTTGGTGTCGTAGTGGGCCAACACTTTAGATGATGATAGCTGCTTTTTCACTTTCCTAAAGGCTACTTTTTGGCGACACGACTATTTCCACGTCTGACCCTTTTTCAACATTAGTGTAAGGGTTGCAATATGGAGGCCAGGTTACGTATGAATTTTCCATAATAATTCACCAATCCGAGGAAGGACCTAAACTCCAGCATGGACATGGGAACTGGGGCACCTTTGATCATCCTCAGTTTATCTTCCAACAGGCGTAAGCCCAATCTCCTCGACACTGGGGAGACTGGACGCCTCCTCGCAGAGTGCTTCAGGGAACATCTCCGGGACATCCACAACAATCACCCCACCGCCCGTGGCCCAACATTTCAACTCCCCCTCCCACTCTGACGAGGACATGCAGCTCCTGGGCCTCCTCCACCATCGCTCCCTGACCACCTGAGCCTCGAAGAAGAACGCCTCATCTTCCGCCTTGGAACACTTCAACCCCAGGGCATCAGTGTGGACTTCACCAGTTTCCTAATTTCCCTCGCCCGATGAAGGGATTTTGCCCGAAACGTCAATTTTCCTGCTCCTCAGATGCTGCCTGACCTGCTGTGCTTTTCCAGCATCACTCTGATGTAAGCCCAATCTTGTTGACTCTGTTGACCAAGTAGGTCAGTTGGGGTGGCTGTATGATACATTGTCCCCTTCTAAGGTGACTGCCCAACTGGGAGAAACATTTAAGCACTATGTCCAAGTCTTCCAAGTGTTTATTGGTCTTCCCTGTAATTAGCACGTCATCCGGATAACTGGCAAACCAGGGTAGACCTGGGTTTTTTTTTGCCTGCTGGCAAAAGGCGCAGTCCAAAGGTGCCCTGAATGGCTGTCTTGTATATTGGTATAAACTCTTATGGGTCGGTGTGGCTCATATCCAGCTTCGTGAAGGACAGGTTGCCTGTCAGCATTGCATGCAAGTCCTCTATGCAAGGCATTGGGTATTCATTCAGCTGTGAGAAGCAGATTACTGTTGCTTCAAATCCCTAAAAAGGAGAACTAACCCGTCAGGCTTCACAATCAGTATGACCGGTGCTGCTCATTCCGCAAACTATACTGGTTTGAAGGTTCTTTCACTTTCCAGCCTCCTGATTTCTGCCTCTACTTTTGTCTGTAAGGCATATGGCATTGGGCAGGCCTTGCAAAATTGCAGCATTGCTTCCTGGTCAACATATAAGTTTGTCTTGGCTCCTTTGCTCATCCAGAGACCTTCCTAAAAAGCTTCTAGGACATCACTCAGGCAGCCATTTTGTAATTGATCAATGTTAAGCCAATGAAGGTGAATCATTCTCAACCAATTCAGGACCAATAGGCTTCGGCTCGAGCATTTTACTACAATAAGTGGTAACTGCATTAAACGTCTTTTAGAATCACAGAGTCATAGAGCTCATGAGATATCCTAAATTAATGTAGTGCCATTTGCCAGCATTTGACCCAGATCCCTTTAAGCCCTTCTTATTCATATACCCATCCAGGTGTCCTTTTAATATTGTAATTGTACCAGGCTACGTCACGTCTTCTATCAGCTCATTCCATACACACACACCACCCTCTGGAAGAAAAAGTTGCCCACTTTTAATCTTTCTGCTCTCACCTAAAACCTTTAGCCCTTTAGCTTTTGACTTCCCCACCCGGGGAAAAGACTTTGTCTATTCATCCAATCCATGTTCCTCATGATTTTATTAATCTCAATAAGTTCATCCCTCAACCTCCGACCCTGCATGGAAAACAGCTCCAGACTACTCAGCTTGTCCTTATAGTTCAAACCCTCCAACCCTGGCAACATCCTTGTAAATCTTTTCTGGACCCTTTCAAATTTGACAACATTTTTCCCATAGCAAGGAGACCAGAATTGCACGCAGTATTCCAAAAGTGGCCTAACCAATGCTCTTTGCATAGGAGACCGGAACTGAAGTCATACCCTTAATCTGTAACGGTTCCCCTGTATATGTTTTCAGTCTAGCTGAGGTCTTGCACAAACTTAAGGGTTAGAATCAAGAGCGTCTCTTGTTAAAGAAACGCTCTGAAATCACTGATACAGCTGCACAGGTAATGACCTCCATGGGAACAGGGTGACCATTTAAGCAGACATTTATTTTGACGAGTTCTGGTTTGGATGTTGCTAAGCAATGTAACTGTTCCAAATCATCTGTGGGTGGGACTTTCCAGAATGTGTATTCTCCTGAATGTCAGCCTGTGAGTTCTCTCACTCAAGTCAGACATCACAGGACCTCATTCCTGTCTCGAGTCCACATTCTGGCAGCAGCTGCAGTGGCGTGCTGGCCCAGAACTTGAAGAAGATTATGACCATTTGACTAAGGTTTGGCTTTGCTTTGGGGTTTTGCTGTGGCCTGACCTAGAGGCCCCCTGCTCAGGTTATGTCATGTATGAGGCTATATGGTTGCCTACATTCAAGGTGCTCCCCTGACTCAGTTGGACAGGTGAGGCTGCCCACTTCCATTGATATACCCTGTAACTCATAAGCTCCACTTGCTGCACTTTCTGATGATAAAGCTAGTTGTAGTGCCTGTTTGAAGGCCAATTAGGCTTTAGCTAATCGGTGCTTTTGCATGGTTATGTCATTAATCTCATATACCAAATGGTCGCTCGGAATCTCATGCAGGATAATCCAAAATCACAAGCCTCTGCCAGTTATCTTAACCTTGTCAAAAGTTTCAATATGGATTCCCTCATTTCTCAAACAGATGAATAAAATTGATAGCATCTCAGAATTAGAGGAGGCCTGGTGTTGTAATATTCCTTCAATAAATCCATCAACTCTTGAACAGTTTTAGTATCTGATGCCTCAGAGAAAGTTAGGCTCCAAATAACCAGCATGATGGCTCAATGGTTAGCATTGCTGCCTCACAGTGCCATGGACCCAGGTTCTATTCCAGCCTTGGGTGACTGATATGTGGAGTTTGCATATTCTCCCCATATCTGCATGGGTTTCCTCCGGGCGCTCGGGTTTCCTCCCACAGTTCAAAAAACCTTCAGTTTAGGTGACTTGGCTATGCTAAATTGCCCATAGTGTTCAGGAATATGTTGGTTAGGTGCATAAGTCGGAGGTAATAGGTCTGAGTGGGTTACTCTGTGGAGGGTTGGATGTGGACTTGTTGGGCTGAAGGGCCTGTTCCCACTATGCAGGAATTCTAATTCTAAGAACCAAAATCACTGTGAGTCTGGACACAGGCAGAAAAATCAATCATTACTTTTCATCTGTTCCAGTGTCATTTGTCCAGGAAAAAGTAATACATTCTTTCCACATGCTGGGCCCAGCTATTGATGGCAGGGTCAAATGATTCAATCTTTCCAAATAAAGGCATTATGCCAGAAATGCTTGCCCTAACTCAAAGATGACTGTTGTGAACAAAGTTTCTTCAGGAGTGGACTGTTCATTCTCGCCACTACTGAAATAACTCAGTGGAGGCTGGAATCCCATCACCAAGTCACCCTTTATTTACACATGCTGAGTGCATGGACTCTGACCAGTTAGCTCAGAGCCAATCTCCTTGAGTGAGGAGAATGTTTTTTGTGTATCTGTCAGCCAGGGCTCCCAGATAGGTCCAAGTTAACAGTCCCCATCAGGGAACTGGTACCCAATGACATCCACCTGGTTAACCTTGTTCTAACCACAACATGAATGAAAAGAGTTATAAGAAAAGCATAGAATAATGGTAATTGAGGAAAAAGAAAAGCAGATGAAAATGGAAAATGAGGAGGCAGAAAAAAAAACAATTGGAGAGGGAGAGAAAAAGGAAGTTTATGTGAAGAAACTTGAAATTCAAAGAGATAGGAAGCTTAGGGAACATCAGAGAACATCAAAAAAAAAACTGAATTAAGAAGGAAAGCAGAGATGATATCTCGGTCAATTACTCTGATTCCAATGAGGATTTGATTTAACCAAGAAATTACGTTTGCTGCCTGATTTAATGAGGATGAGGTTGATATGTATTTTACCTCATTTGAGAAGGTAGCTGGACAGATGAAGTGGCCAATAGATGTTTGGACTTTATTGTAACAGAATATTTTGACAGGTATAGCCCTGACTGCGTACTCCATTTTGTCAGAAGAATGATCAACAGAAAGCAAAGCTTTCGGAAAGGTCATACACAGTTGGGGAATTGTGGAATGGAGAAGCTGTCGCAAGAGCATTAGAATCAGAGAGAGGAGACTAAGAAACAGACAGATGGTTTGTAGATACAGTTATTCGGTACAGTATTCTAAACAGTAACTGAAAAGGTCCCATCTTATTATTGGAACAAACTTTTACAATTGTCTCACAAAATTGTCAGATTACTTAGGAATTAACAAAATCCAGGTTAGAATATTAAAATATGTGTATTGTCCAGGATTGTGTAAAGTTGTGGTTAGGTTTTGCCAGGCATGTGACACATTTCAAAGCCCTCTAGCAAACTTGCACCTTTAATATCAATACCATTTTTTGAAGAACCATTGAGCAGGGCCATCATTGATTGCACATCGTCCCCTATCTAAAACAATTCCAGATGTTTCCACAAGATTTCATTGAAGTTATGCCTGCAGAGAAGCAATACTGTAAATGTGGCAACGAAAAACGTCATTGAATTGTTTACAACACATGGATTACCCAAAAAAATACAACAGACCAAGTGTCCAATATTATGCCACATTTATTCAAAGAAATTAAGTCCTGTTTGTGAATAAAACAATTTACAACTTCAGCTTATCACTCTCAATCTCAAGATATATTGGAACACTGGCAACAAACTTTGAGGAACGTAATGAGAACTCATTATCAAGACTGTCTCAATAACTGGGATAAAGAATTTCTTTTGTTATTATTTGCAATTCAGAATGTTTCAAATGAGTCCACAAGATTTTGTCCTTTTGAACTAAATTATGGACAAAAGGCGAGAGGGCTACTTACATCAATTAAAGGGAAATTGATAAATCAAAGTTCCAGAACTTCAGCGAGAAGCATGTAAGGTCAATAAAAAACATTTGAAGGGTAGATAACAAATAATAAAAATCAGACCAGAAAAGATGGCCTAGGATTTTGTAGTTAGCAAAAAAGTATTAGTGTTGTTACCTGTTTCCATCGAATTATTGAAAACAAGGTACACTGATTGTATCAACCCAGAAAGAAACTCAATTCTATGAATTATGAAATCAGTACACCTGACACAAAAATGCTTTGGTCAATCACAATGGTTTTAACCATGAGTGTGTCAAGTTAATATGATAAAGAGATATTATGACAGGGATAGTCAGGACAGACAGAAGTGTACTTCTGGTAGTGAAAACAATCAGGAATGAAATCGAAATATCAGAACAATTGGAGAATGAATTTGAAATGATAAATACAAAAGGCTACACTCCAGCAATTAAACTGGATAATACAGGTGTGCAAAAAATTTACACAGCATCTATTTTATATTCCAGAAAACTTTTGAAATGAATTACAAAGGTTATTAGAGAATCATAAATCAATTTGTCTGAATTGGTCAGGAAAACAGTTTTGGCTACTCAAGATGTAGATGTAGGGGTTGCATTACTTATAAAACAATCTCATTACAGACTCAATCCAGAAAGAGTAGCTCAAAGGAAGAAAGAGATTAAGTTCATGATGGACAATGACAGTATTGAACCGAGTCATTGTAACTAGAGCTAACGATCGTGAAGGTGCCAAATGGGATGGTTAGCAAAATTCTGGATTGATTATTGCAAAGTCAACATGGTAACAAAAGTGGACACATATCTGATTCCAAGATTGGAGTTTTATATTGAACAAATTGGACATGCATGACTTGTCAAAAAAAATTGACTTGCTAAAAGGATATTGGCAAACTCTGTTGACTGAGAGAGCTAAAGAAATATCGGCTTTTGTAATAATGTATGGTCTTTAGTAATGCTAAGGCACACTGCATGCAATGAAAAATGCATCAGCAATTTTCCAATGATTAACCAAGAAAGTTATTGAATGGCTATCTGACTCTTGTTTAGATCTACAGTTTGATTTCTATTTTTAGCCAAACTTGGGAAGAACAATTACACCATAGAATAATTTTATCAGCTGCACAAAGCCAATTGAATAATAAATCTAGCTGAGAGTGAATTTACCAAAGCCAAATTGATATATTTGGGCTATAGCGCAGCAGGTCAGGCAGCATCCAAGGAACAGGAGAATCGACATTTCAGGCATAAGCCCTTCTTCAGGAATATTTGGGCTATACTCCTAGACAAGAACAAGTAGCAATGACAGAAGGGTAAGTAAAGTCTATTTTGGACTTGCCCATGCCCGACACATTTTGTGTTAAGTTGGCATGAGTGGATTTTACTGCAAAATTATTTTAGATTTCAGTGATGTTTGCAGATGATACCAACATTCATAGTGTAGTGGACAGCGAAGAAGGCTATCTCAAAGTACAACAGGACCTTGATCAGATGGGCCGATGGCCGATGGGTTGAGGAGTGGCAGATGGAGTTAATTTAGATAAATGTGAGGTGTTGCATTTTGTGAGGCAAATCAGGGCAAGACTTATACACTTAATGTAAGGTCCTGGGGAGTGTTGTTAAACAAAGAGACCTAAGGGTGCAGGTTCACTGTTCCTTGAATGTAGAGTCACAGGTGAACAGGTTAGTGAAGAGTGTTTGGTACACCTGCCTTTACTGGTTTGTGCATTGAAGAGAGGAGTTGGGAAGTCATATTGCAGCTGTACAGGACATTGGTGAGACCACTTTTGGAATCCTGCATTTAGTTCTTGTCTCCCGTTATAGGAAGGATGCTGATAAATTTGAGAAGGGGCAGAAAATATTTACAAGAATATTATCAGGGTTGGAGGGTTTGAGCTATAGGGAAAGGCTGAATAGGCTGAGGCTATTTTCCCTGGAGTGTCAGAGATTGAGGGATGATCTTATTGAGGTTAATTAAAAAATCATGAGGGGTATGGATAGGGTAAGTAGCCAAGGTCTTTTTCTCAGAGTGGGGAATCCAAAACTAGATAGCAGAGGTTTAAGGTGAGAGGGAAAAGATTTAAAAGGGACCGAAGGGGTAACTTTTTCACACAGAGTGTGGTGTGTGAATGGAATGAGCTGCCAGAGGAAGTGGTGGAGGCTGGTACAATTACAACATTGAAATGCCATCTGGATAGGTACATGATTAGGAAAGTTGAAAGGAAAAAGGGCCAAATGCTGGTAAATGTGACTGCATTAATTTGGTTGGCATGGACAAGTTGAACCAATGGCTCTGCTTCCATGCTGTAAAACACTATGACTCTAATACTATAACTTAAACTAACTTGTTGAAATACAGTGGAACATTTGAATGAATGCAGGAGTGCAAGAATGCCTGTGAAAACCTGGAAGCTGAGCTGAAAACTGCACCAGTTTTAGCTGATCTGAATTACGAGAAGCCATTCGAATAAGCTGTCAGTGCCATCGACATTGGTGTGGGGACTGATTTACCGATGAGATTCAGACTAAACAGCATGTCAGTTCTTTATCATTCTTCAGAGAAGCTGACCACATGTCCGCAAGAATATTCGATGGTTGAAAAGGCATAATTGGGCTGAACATTATGTTTTTCTGCCTTAATGTGAGCTGCTTCAAGTCTTTGTGAGCAAATCTTGATACACTGAAAATACAGAGAAAAGTAGCCATTTGGCCCTTTGAGCCTGCTCCATCATTCAATGCTTCAAGAAATCCTTTTTTTATCAAATCCATAATAGCTATTGATCTCCACCTTTTCTTTACAACATAGAAAAATAGAGCCAGAATAGGCCATTTTGCCCTGCTTTTGCAATTTAATATGATTATTCAATTGTTTCCATTTCCCCCTTATACCCATTGATCCCATTTGCATGAAGAAGCACATCTTTCTCTTTCTTGAAAACATTCAATGTTTTGGTCTCAGTCACTTTCTGTGGCAGAGAATTCCAAAGGGTCACCACTCTCTGGATGAAGACATTTCTCCTCATTACAATCCTAAATAGTTGACCTCACATCCTTCGACTGTGACCCCTGGTTTTGAACATCAGGAATGTCCTTCCTGCATTTACCTTGTCTAGTGCTGCTAGAAGTTTAGGGGTTTCTTTGAGGTCCTCCATCATTCTTCTAAACCTCGGTATCCATAGTCTGAACCAATCCAGTCTCTTTTCCAATCTCAGTCTTGCCCTCCCAGGGGTCAGTCTGGTAAACCTCCACTGCGCTTCTTCCGTAGCCAGAACATCCTGCACACAATATTCCAGGTGTGGTCTCACCAAGATTTCTCATTGCATCTTACCAAACCCACCTCATTTATTAAGAACTCTCATCTCTATGGCATTCCCCATGTCTACCTTCATCTTACCATGTGCTATTTCTGGAATAACCCATTATTATACGGTATCCATGGAAAGACCCTCATCCCTTGACATGCACACCATATTTAAAGACTGCAGACAAGCATTGGTTGCTCAGAAGCGTCCCTCACTGGCAGCATAATGGCACAGCAGTCACAATGTCATACTGCTCATAGCACATAGCCAATATGGTTGACTCTCCCTCACACATGCAACACCTTTTTGTCACCCTAGATGGTCTTGAATCACCAGGCCACATAGTTTACTTGTCCTCAGCTTCCACAAGACTCCCCATCTTACAAGGATTATGAGCTATAAGGAGAGGCTGGATGGGTTGGAATTTATTTTCCCTGGAGTGTAGGAGGCTGAAGGGATGACTTTAGAGAAGTTTATAAAACCATGAGGGGCATGAGTAGGATGAATAGCCAAGGTCTTTTCCCCAGAATGGGGTTGTGCAAGACTAGCGGGTATAGGTTTAGGGTGAGAGGGGAGAGATTTAAAAGGAACCTGAAGGGCACTTTGTTCACGCAGAGGAAGCTGTGTATATGGAACGAGCTACCAAAGGAAGTGTTAGCAGTGTGTACAATTCCAACTTGAAAAGACATTTGGACAGTTATATGGAGAAGAAAGGTTTAGAGGGATAAGGGCCAAATGCAGGCAAGTGGGACTAGTTCAGTTTAGGAAATTTGGTTGGCATGGACCAGTGAGCTGAAGGGCCTGTTTCTGTGCTTATAACTCTACGGTATCTTCTTATTTTCCAGTGAAGGACCATCACAAATAGGTAAGCCATTGAATTAGTCTTTCATGTCACCCTCATCTTTTCTTCATGGTCATTTAAAGTGGAAGCTGTCCTTTCTCTCCAGTGTGTTGAAACTTCACAATGTACAAATTACACAATATAATCACAATAAATAAATCAAACACATAAATACCAGTACATAAATACACATCAGTTCTCATGGTGCAATGGTAGTGTCTCTATCTCTTGGCCAGGAGACCTGGGTTCAAGATCCACCTGCTCCAGAGATATGTTATAAAATGTCTGAATGAGGTGACTAAAAATATTTATAAATACACATTTTTTGAATGATGCACAATGAAAAAATCTTGTTAGTTGAAGTATGAAGGTAAAAGGCGATTTAAAAAAATGCTTTCTTGGGATACAAGCTTTGCTGGCAATTCCAGTACTTCCTTACCCATCCCTAATTGCCCTTGAACCAAGTGGCCTTCTAGACAGAAGGCAGTTAAGAGTTAATCACATTCTAGAGTCACATACAGGGACAAGGATGGCAGATTCTCTTCCCAAAATGATATTAGTGAACCAGATGGGACTTTGTAAGAGTTGATGATGGTTGTCAAGGTCACATAGGTCTAACCATAATACAGACTATAATTCCAAACAAAACTAGCCTGCCTGCCTGTATTTGGCCCATACCCCCCATACCTTTTCTATTCATGTATCTCTCTTAACCAAGACTCTTTTTATATTTATTTATGTGCTGTATTGTTCTATGTTCTATGTTCATCTTTAAAAGCCCGATGAATGACCAGACAGGTGCTGACAGTCTGGTGCTGCTGTTCACTCTTCCTGATTTTTGCCCAGGACATTTAGAACAGGAAGATATCAATGCACCACTGTATGGGCACAGACCTGGAAGTCTTGCTGAGGGGGGTGGTGCAAATATGAGACTCTCTCTTCCCCCAGCACCAGCAGTGGAGAGCACCACGCCAGACCTTGCCAGCTTGGTCCGAGTTTGCCACCCTGATTAAAGACATTCAGTCAGCATTAGTGACATGATCTTATCTCTGTTATCTCTCATTCAATCTGTCTCTGCTTCCCTATCCACTTCCCAATAAGTGGTAGAAGTGAGTACAATTACAGCATTTAAAAGACATTTGGACAGGTACATAGATGAGGAAAGGTTTTTAAGGATATGAGCCAAACACAGGCATGTTGGAACTATTCAATTTATGAAATCTATTTGGCATGGACGAATTGAGATGAGGGGTCTGTTTCTGTGCTGTATGTCTCTAAGCCGCTATGTTCCCTTTGACTGAGACCCGATGTCAATGACGACATTTGTATCCGTTTTAAATGGCCAGGCAGCACATATTCGAAATGGGCCTCTATTTCTGCCTGAGAGTGAAACATGAAAACAGCAAGGCCATGTAAGGGAGGGATTCAGTTAGATTCCAGGTAGGGTCAAAGGAAGTGAGTTGTATCATTTTGAGAGAAGAATCTGTAGATGTAGTCCAGTGCAGTCCAGTGCTGGGTGTGTGCCCTCGAGTGCGAAACATCTTTGTTGCAGAATTACAATGCTAGTTGGCAGTGCTGCCAATTGCACAGTGTGGAAAATTGTCCTGAAAGTGGACAGGAGATGTGCCACAAGGGTTCTTCCAGGCTCGCATACATTAGATTCCAGTGCCTTGTCAATGTGAGAGGTATGAGGCCAGTGCCTGTAGAACATGTCGTGGGAAATGGGTGCCAGGTGTCCAACACAGAGGTCATTCAGCATAGGCAGTGAGTCCAGTTTGCCAAGTTGCCAGGTTGTGTTTTCTCCCTACCTAACTTGCTTGGCGTGGTTGAGAAGCTAGAAAGCTGAATATTAGTCAGACAAATTAGGCCACTAACCAGGCTTAACAAACAATAAACCACCTTAATTGGCAACTAGCCACTGGTGAATGCTTGTTACTCTATCACTTATGGAAAGCATGAAACTTGGTGTGAGATGCTCCTGGGCCTTGCTGAACTTCTTGTCTGATTCTGTCACACTTCTTGCCATCGACCATGTCTGCCAGACACCTGCAAAATGATATTTTATGAAGCTTACCACCACCTCCTGTCTGATGTTGAACATTCAAGATGGAACTTATCTGGATCTCATTTACAAGATAATGACAGAACAACAAGCTTCTTCTCTCATGGCAGAGTAAGAAATAACTCCTAATGCAGAAAATATTTAGGAAAGGCAGACATTTACCTCAGTGATCACGCTTCCACTCCCTGCTCTCATATCTCTTGTGGCTCAGTTTGCATCTGACGCTCCCCCTATGACGTTCCTCGGGTTGATTTCCCAGGATAAAGGCACAAATCATTTTTGCTTCACCTTATCTTTCAATTGAATTCTGCTCAGAAACAATATAATCTGCGAGAGATGGTAATAAACAGACCAAAAACTACCTGAGTCGAAAATTCCTGCGCCAAGGTTATATGTGATTCATCCTCTTTTTCCGTTCAATCTTTCGGCAGAGATATTCATTTCATTCCTTCTTTATTTCAATCTGCTCGAGGATTGAGGCTCAGATTATGTTCGCATAACCCTGCGTTCCATTTCATTTCCTTTAATCCTTATTATACATTATCCCACACTCACTGAAGAAATATCAAATGACAATAAACCTGGCAGACTATCAGTGTCCAACGGTGCAGAATGTCAAGAGGAGACTGCAAATTCTCCCGAAAATGCTCAATATTCATCGGAAAAGGGAGTTATTCAGCCTCTCAAAACTGTTCCATATTTAAATGAGCATATGTGCAGGACAGCATCAGTAATCTCCTTTAAACTTTTCCAACATTCAGCCTTTCCATCATGGCTGACCTGTGTTCTAACTCCACTATTTTGGCTGGCAGGCCCTTAAGTCTGTTTGGATACAGAAACTGCATCACCTTAAGATTTAGCATTATGAATTGAGCTGACATACTGTTCCTGGTGGGAAAGATGTCCATTTTTCTACCATTCTTCATGAGAAGAAGCATTTCTGAACTCCTCCCCCACCTTGAGTGGCCTGGCCCTGATTTTCTGGTTCTGTCCGCTATGTCCCAGACCCTGTCACACAGCGACTGCTGTTTCTCTCTTGCAGAACGATCATTGTAAAGTGCTGCTGGAGACTGATGTTAGCTCCCAGTCTCCCTGCTGACTCTGTTTACGAAGGTTTCCTTGTTAGTGAGTTCTCAAATCACTGGCATGCAATCCTTTAGTTTCATCAATTCCATGAATAGAATCAGCAGTTGATGGATTTTCTCTGAGAGATCGGATAGGCTGAACGAGCACACATTTGTGTCCCAGTCACTGAGACTGGTTTCATTTATTAGCCTCATTTACGCTACGCTGACCCTCGATCCTGACTCTTGGCTAATTAAGCTGTGAGGACAAAATAGCAGCTTCCAGATAACAGAAACATTAAACTCTGTGTCCGGAACATTTACAGGAATAAATAGCCGAGTTTCCTCCGTGACCGAAGTATTAAATTGTCATCACTTCTGAATATGCGTTCTGTAATCTGAGCAGACACTGGAGAGAGGAGAGAGCTTTGTTTCTGTGTGTACAAAGAACGTTATCATCCTCAGTGTACAAACCTTGACAATGGGAGCCTTTGTACTGAGATTGATGCAGCATCGATTGTTGGGGAGGGAGAGGTTTTGATCTCAGGCAGTTTGTTGAAAGGGGTCCCTGCAGAATCAGAATCTGAAGCAAAAAAGAAACAAAACATTTGCATTTCCATAACACCTTTCACCACCTCAAGATATTTTGCAGCCGATGATGGGCTTTTGAAGTATAGTTACTCCAATCAATTGAGAAACAGTAGACCATATTAAGTTCAAATTTGAGACGCATTCTGGATGGGTCTGAACTTGCCCCAAGCACCACCCCACTGTCAGTGCTCACTAACCAACTTTGGTCCCATGTTAAATTCAGTCTTGATTTTCAAATTCTTATCCTTCTATTCAAATTGCTGGAATGGCCTCATGACCGCGCTACCTCAATCTCTTCCAACCCATTACCCTCTGAGACCTCTATTGTGGAGAAGCCAAAGGAAGACCAGGGAACTGAGGAGTTAAAAGAAAAAATATCCTGGATTTTCTTTAATGATTCCATCATTAGTGAATTTGTCTTTAGCTGCCTGAAACTGAAGATCCAGAGTTTCCGAAGAAATGGTGCTTCCTGCATCTCCTTCAAGCTATTCCTTCAAGCCTCCTACTTCAGTTAAACTCCTGCCCAGTGTTAAGGTGAAGATCATTGCTTCAGTACTGGAGGTCAACGTGCCAAGTGGGGAGGAGCCTAGTCTTCATCATCCACAATTACATCAATGGAACCAGAAAGGGAGATTCTTTTGAAAGATTTTGAGCATTTAGGAGCTGGACCGAAAGCAAAACTCTCAGGTGATACACTTTGAATCAATGCCTAAGCCACGGGTAAGCTGGATCAGGGTAAATTATAGAAGTGTAGTGTTGGAAAAGCACAGCCGGTTAGGCAGTATCTGAGGAGCAGGAGAGTTGACATTTCGAACATAAGCTCTTCATCAGGAATGCCTGTTGAAGAGCTGATGCTCGAAGTGTCACCTCCCTGTTCCTTGGATGCTGCCTGACTGGCTGTGCTTGTCCAGCACCACACTTTTTGACTCTGCTCTCCAACATCTGTAGCCCTCACTTTCTCCTCAGGATAAATTATGTCAAGGAGTTAAATGTGTGACTTAAAGATCAGAGTGGGGAGATATGAATATCAGTTCATGGGACACTGATGCTAATACTGGGCTGGAAGGGTTCACTTGATCCTTGCTTGGAGCCAGTGGTCTTGGCAAATTGAATAATTCAGCCTGTGGAGTGGACTTTAAATAAATTGGGTGAAGGGAGGTGCTCAGGAATGGTGTACATATAGACTTACAAAGTAAAAGGATTGTGGGCAACTGCTTTGATTGTGATTCGCAAGGAAGGACATAGCATCCAAGTCTAAGAAAGCAGCAACAAATAGGGTAAACAGGAATAAAGAATGGCGGAAAGACAAGCCGAATAGTCCTTTGCTTGTCTGTGTGCAATATTTTCCATAAAATAAAGGAATTAATGGCACAAATAAAGGTTAATGGATGCAGTCTTATCGTCATGATGGAGATATGGTCATAAGGAGATCAAAACTGAACATTCATGTATTTGAAAGGGCAGGTGATGGGTTGGATGTATCAGTGCAAGTTGGAATCATACAATAGCAAAAAATGATTGAGGATCAGGCAATGTAGTGTCTATACGGGTGTAAGTAAGCAATAACAAGAAGAAGAAGACACAGTTGGGTGTAGCTTAAAGGCCCCTTAACAGTAGGTGCACAGTGGAACCGAGAATTAATCACACATAATAAGAGTATGTAAAAAAAAGCAGCACATTAATCTTCATGTAAAGGGGGAAATTAAATTGACAAAGGCAGTATGAGAAAAAAAATTATAGAGCCAGTTTGGGGCAGTTTTCTGGAATTATAGATCCAACATGGGATCAGGCTATTGTGGATCTGGTAATGTGTAAAAAGGCAGGTTTGATAAACGATCTCAAAGTACGACATCCCCCGAGAGAGGAGTGACAATAGCATAGTAGAAATTAGCATTCAGGTTGAGAGTCAGAATTTTGAGTTGAAAAATACAACTGAACAAAATATAAAGAAATATAGTTACACATCGGGACAATGGTTGAGTTGGCTGGAGTGGACTGGGGAAAATGTTGAATTGGAAAGATGGTTGAGGAACAAGGGCAGATTTTTAAAAAAAGTTTATGACTCACAGCAAAGCTATACCCCAGTGAGGAAGAAGGACTCAAAGGAGGGGATAAACAGAACAGGGCGAACTAAGTAAGTTAAAGATAATGTGGTGCTGGAAAAGCACAGCAGGTCAGACAGCATCCAAGGAGCAGAAGAATCGACATTTCGGGTAAGAGCCCTTCATCAGGAAAGGGTGACATGTTGGGTCAGTGGTCAGTGGTTAGCACTGCTGCCTCACAGTGCCAGGGACCCAGGTTCGATACCAGCATCGGGTGACTGTCTGCGTGGAGTTTGTGTGTACATTTTCCTTGTGCTTGCGTGGGTTTCCTCAGGGTGCTCCGGTTTCTTCCCACAGTCCAAAGAAGTGCCGGTTAGGGTGGATTGGCGATGCTAAATTGCCCATAATGTTAGTTTGTATGCTAGTATAGTGTTAAGTGCATTAGTCAGAGGAAAATAGGTCTGGGTGGATTACTTTTCGGAGGGTCAATGTGGTCAAGCTGTGCCAAAGGGACTGTTTCCACACTGTAGGGAATCTAATCTAATCAATTTAAAAGAAACAGAAAAGATGAATGGAACAGCGTTTGGAGGGCTGAACAGCCTGCTCCCAATCCCACACATTCCTCCCTGCTTGCTGCCTCGGTTATATTGTGATTGCATATAGGGATGAAAGGGAAAAAATTATGGGGGTATGGGTAACTACATAAGGGTTGTATTGATTCTTTAAAGCACAGGGAAAATGGGCTGAATGGCCTGTTTTAGTGCTGCAGAATTCCATGACGTTTTGTCCTGACCTTTAAACATTTGTACCTGTTCATCCCTCAGAATGCATCGCTCGAGTGAAAATAAGTTCATTCTCATTTATATCTTCCCTCAGTATTTTCCATACATGAATCAGTTTTGTGTTAAGTGAGAGAGTACGATGTGGGCAAATCTCACCGGGAGCCACCTTTAAAGAGCAGGAACGGAGATAAACGATACCAGAGGTGAGGAGCTGCTCATTATTTGTCTCTGTCTCTGTGACAGAGCTGAATTATTCATCGGGTACCTGGTTCACGCTGAGAGTCACATTGAAACTGGTTCAGATCTTTCACAAAGCATTGATAATCCTCCAGCAGTGGAAGGCTTCATTCAATATCATTTAAATAATGAATAATCGACTGGATTTTGTGCCCTAAACAAAGAGGAAAGAATTAATCAGGGCAGAAATGTAACTCGACATCCAGGTTAGAATCATAGAAAGTTGTTGCACAGTAGGAGGCCATATGACCCATCCTGTCAGTACTGGTTGGCTGAAAGAGCTCTTCAATTAGCCCTATTTGCCCATACTTACGCCACATTTAGTATTTATCCAATTGCTGGTTGAAAATTATTATCAAACATGTACTCATCATTCTTTCAAGCAACATATTTGAGATCATATTACTCACTGGGTAAAGAAAAATGTTTTGCTTGTATTGCCTTTGGGTCCTCTGACAATTACCTCAACCTGTGTTCTCTAATTCCTTCAGACAGCGGAAATAGTTGATGCTTATTTACTCTATTGAACCTCTTCTGATTATGAAAATCCCCACCAGACTTCCACTTCAACTTCTCTGTTCTAAGGTGGAATATTGCAGATTCTTGCCACATTAACAGAAGTTCCTCATTCCTGGCACCATTCTTGTAAATCTCCTCTGCACCTTCTTCAAGAACTGATATTTTGTCTAAAATGCAGTGACTAGACTCCTCCAGCTGGGATCTAAACAGGTTCATGTGCCTCGGTCCTGCATCTGGAGGGTTTAAACACTTGTCATAGCGTTCTTGTACTATTAAAACACAATTATCTAACACCACTGAAGTACCTGGATTCCATTTACTTGAAGCAAACGGCTGTATTTATTTACAGTTAGACAAACATATACAGATAAAGCAATCTCCAGACACAGCCTGTGCCTAGACCCCAACAGTGCAGAATGCTCACTTCCATTTTGATCTCCTTGAGCTACATCACTGTAAAGGTGGTAAATCAAAAGGTGTGGTTCCACCACTGTTACTTTACAAAGTCACCTTTAAAGACTGCATTCTCTTTGAACTTAAAATGATAACTCCAGGAATGAGAGAGAGAGACCTTGTTTTTCAACAGGAGATACTGCACAGCCCCAGGATAGCATGGCTCAAAGGGGAATTTGGAAGTAATGGTGTTTTCTCATATATGTACAGTCCCTGTCCTTCCAGGACGGTGGTAGGGGTGGGTTTGGGAGGTCTTATCAAATGAATTGTATCCACTGCCAAGTGGATACAGTGAATGCTGTAAAAGGGATGTACTTCAGACACATAATGCTACTGATGGAAGAATGCCTGTTTAAAATGGTGGATGGGCTATCAATCACAGAGATTGCAGAGAGGATGTCATCACCTCGCAAACACATGTAAAAATTCTCCTTTCGAATTGGGCTTTGACTAGTGACTGAGTCAATTCCAGTATCACCTAGCCTCACTTCATATTCCCCAATGAGATTCACTTGACTTCTTAGAGAAACAAATTCTGAAGCTCATGCGTTTTTATCTTCCAGCTAGGTTTTGACAAAGAGAATCTATTTCCGGAGACAAACTATGGAGGCTGAAAGTTAAGCCTGCAATGTGTAGTGATTTAGTGAAGGTGATTGTGAGCTGATCTCTCTCTGAGACAGGTCAGTGCTGCTTAATTTAAGATACTTAAAGATTATGTTCACAACACAAATTGATCAGAGCAGAGCTCGGTCAAGGCATTGATGGGAAATGTTTTCAGTCTTTGTTTGAGACTCTGACAATATAGAAGGCAAGCTGATGAGAAATCTCTCAGATGTTTTGTCCAAATTGTATTACCCAGATGGGAATTTCATTGCTGAAACTCTGGGTCAAACAAAATTGCATTGGGTGAATGATCGGCGCCTAATTTCCTTCCTTCAGTCCACCTGCATCGCGAGTGATTTTACAAAAATACAAATGCAACTACAACCACATGCCTTCTGGAGACCTAAGGTCATAATCCAGAACAACAGAGCTGGATTTCAGCATTAGGTTTAGAAGTTTAGATTTTGATTTAAATTATATTGTCACAGGAACAGGAATGCCAGAGTACAGTGAAAAGGGGACAGAGTCAACATGCTCTGATGCCATCTGAATACACAAGGGACAGGATTGAAAACAGAAGCAGAAATAAAACAGCCAACCAAAAGGACAGGAAACACTTAGATTCCTTCACTGTGATATCATTGCTTTCACATTCAGGTACATCCTGGAACCTCGCGGCCATCACTGAAGCCGTGTCAATGTTATTCAACAAAATCTTGCCTGAACCGACATCGTCACTGCCATGAGGCTGCTCTGGGCTAATTTCGGGAATGCAGTTGGCACTGAGGATGCGGGGTCCCAACGTGGGATTTGACTTGACGTTGGGCCCACCATGCCGAGGCAGCCGATGCCTCGTTCTGGCTTACACTGCTACCGCTGCCATCTCCTGTGACTGCCGTTTTAGCGCAGGAATGCGCCACTGCTGGCACTCAGGAAGTGGGCCCTTCCTGCTGCTGCCGGCACTCTGGCAAGGGGCTGCTGCCACCACGGCCTACACTGCAGGATGGGAACCCTTCCTCATGCTGCCGAGACTCAGGACAGGGTCAGCTGCAGTTGAAAAAATGTCAAGGATGCACAGTCCTGACAGGGGCACTGTAACTACTGGAGTGCCAACATTGAGGGAGTACTGCCCTGTCAGAGGGTCAGTACTGAGGGTGTGCTGCACTGTCAGAGGATCAGTACTGAGGGCATGCAGCACATTCAGAGGGTCAGTACTGAGGGAGTGCCACACTGTTAGAGGATTAGTAATGACGGAGTGCCGCACTGTCAGAGGGTCAGTAATGAGGGAGGTCCACAATGTTAGATAGTCAGTGCTGAGGGAATGCCACACTGTCAGAGGGTCAGTGCTGAAGGAGTGCCACACTGTCAGAGGATCAGGACAGACAGAGTTTTGCACAGTCAGATAGTCAGTACTGAGGGGGTTTCGCATGAATGGAGGGTCAGTATGGAAGGAGTGCTGCACTGTCAGATAGTCAATACAGGGAGAGTGAAGCACTGTCGTTGTGTCAGTACTGAGGGAATGCTGGACAATCAGAGGGTCAGTACTGAGGGAGTACTGCACTGTGAGAAGGTCAGTATTGAGGGGAAGCCACACTGTCAGAGCGTCAGTACTGAGGGAGTGCCGCACTGTCAAAGGGTCAATACAGACATTGTGCCACACTGTCAGAGGATCGATTCGGAGATGCCGGTGTTGGACTGGGGTGTACAAAGTTAAAAATCACACAACACCAGGTTATAGTCCAACAGGTTTAATTGGAAGCACACTAGCTTTCGGAGCGACGCTCCTTCATCACGTGATTGTGGAGGGCTCGAACGTAACACAGAATTTATAGCAAAAATTTGCAGTGTGATGTAACTGAAATTATACATTGAAGAATTGATTGTCTGTTAAGCCTTTCATCTGTTAGAATACAGTGATAGTTTCACTTCTTTCATGTGTAAATCACAAAACCCTTTTTTTTAAAGTTGCATTCTCGGGTTAGCTGTTAACAATGGTGATAGCTGGACAATATGTTGAAGGTGTTAGCCCCCTGTGTTCTCTGTCTATAACC
>NC_057746.1:16142877-16170385 GCF_004010195.1 Chiloscyllium plagiosum | reverse complement strand
CCTGCAATCTTCTTCCTGACCTCTCCGCCCCCACCCTAGTCTGACCTATCACCCTCACCTTGACCTCTTTCCACCTATCACATTTCTGACGCCCCTCCCCCAAGTCCCTCCTCCCTACCTTTTATCTTAGCCTGCTGGACAAACTTTCCTCATTCCTGAAGAAGGGCTTATGCCCGAAACATCGATTCTCCTGTTCCCTGGATGCTGCCTGACCTGCTGCGCTTTTCGAGCAACACATTTTCAGCTCTGATCTCCAGCATCTGCAGACCTCACTTTCTCCTGCTCTGTCAGAGAGTCAGTACTGAGGGAGTGTTGCACTATCAGAGGTTCAGCACTGATGAAGTGCCGCACTGTCAGAGGGTCAGTACTGAGGGAGTGCCGCACTGTCAGTGGATCAGTGCTGAGGAAGTGCCACACTGTTAGACAGTCAATACTGAGGGTATGCAGCACTCTCGTTGTGTCAGTACTGTGGGAGTGCTGCACGATCAGAGGGTCACTACTGAGAGAATGCTGCATCATCAGAGGGTCAGTGCTGATGGAGCATTGCACTGTCAGGGGGTCAGTACTGAGGGAATCCCGTACACTTAGAGGGTCAGGATTGAAGGAGGACTGCACTGTGAGAGGGTCAGAACTGAGGGGGAGCCACACTGTCAGAGGGTCAGTACTGAGGGAGTGTTGCACTGTCAGAGGGTCAGAATTGAGGGGGAGCCACACTGTCAGGGGGTCAGTACTAAGGGAGTGTTGCACTGTTAGAGGGTCAGTACTGAGGGAGTGTTGCACTGTCAGAGGGTCAGTACTGAGGGAGTGCCATACTGTGAAAGGGTCATTACTGAGGGAATGATGCACTGATGGAGGGTCAGTACTGAGGGAGTGCAGCACTGTCAGAGGGTCAGTACCGAGGAAGTGCCGTGCTGTGGAAGGATCAGTACTGTGGGATGCAGCCACGATGGAAGGTCAGTACTGAGGAAATGTTGCAATGTCAGAAGGTCAGTGCTGAGGTAATGCAACCCTGTCCGAGGGTCAGAACTGAGGGAACGTCACACTGTCAGATGGTCAGTATTGAAGAGAGTGCTGCACTGTCAGATGTTCAGTTCTGAGGGAGTGCTGCACTGTGAGAGGTTCAGGATTGAGGGAGTGCTGCACTGTTAGAGGGTCATTACTAAGGGAGTGCTGCACTGTCAGTCATCAATACTGAGGGAGTGCAGCACTGTATTTGTGTCAGTACTGGAGGGTTTGCTGCACTGTCAGAGGGTCAGTTCTGAGTAAGTATTGCACTACCAGACTGTCAGTACCGAGGAAGTGCCGCACTATCAGAGGGTCTGAACTGAGGGAGTACCACTCTGTTGGAGGGTCTGAACTGAGGGAGTGCTGCATTGTCAGAGGATCAGTATTGAGGGAGTGTTGCACTGTGAGAGGTTCAGTATTGAGAGAGTGCCTCTCTGTCAGTCGGTCAGTACTGAGGGAGTGCCACACTATGTGAGGGTCAGTAAGTATCAGTGCCGCACTGTTAGAGAGTCAGCACTGAGGGAGTGCTGCACTGTCAGAGAGTCAGTACTGAGGGAATGCCGCACAGTCAGAGGGTCAGTACTGAAGGACTGCCTCAATGTCAGAGTATCATTACTGAGGGAGTGCCGCAGTTTCAGAGAATCAGTAGAGAGAGTGCCGCATTGTCAGAGGCTCTATACTGATGGACTGCAGCACTATCAGATGGTCAGCAATGAGGCATTGCCACACAGTGAAAGATCAGTAATGAGGGAATGCAGCACTGTCAGATGGTCAGTACTGAGGGAGTGCCTCACTGTCAAAGGGTTATACTGAGGGAGTGTTGCACTGACAGAGTATCAGTCCCGAGAGAGTGTCACACTGTCAGAGTGTCAGTACTGAGTGAGTGCTGCACTGTCAGAGGGTCATAGAGTCATAGAGTCAGAGAGATGTATAGAACTGAAACAGACCCTTCAGTCCAACTTATCCATGCCGACCAGATATCCCAACCCAATCTAGTCCCACCTGCCAGCACCGGGCCCATATCCCTCTAAACCCTTTCTATTCATATACCCATCCAAATGTCTTTTAAATGTTGCAATTGTACCAGCTCCAGTCCATTCCACACATGCACCACCCTCTGTGCAAAAAGCTTGCCCCTTAGATCTCTTTTATATCTTTCCCCTCTCATCCTAAATCTATGCCTTCTAGTTCTGGACTCTCCCACCTCAGGGAAAAGTCCTTGTCTATTTAGCCTATCCATGCTCCTCATGATTTTAGATAACTCTGTAAGGTCACCCCTCAGTGTCCGATGCTCCAGGGTGAAACCCCAGCCTATTCAACCTCTTCTGATAGCTCAAATTCTCCAACCCTGGCAACATCCTTGTGAATCTTTTCTGAACACTTTCAAGTTTCACAACATCCTTCAAATAGGAGAGAGACCAGAAATGCATGCATTATTCCAAAAGTGCCTAATCAATGCCCTGTGCAGCCGTAACATGACCTCCCATCTCCTGTACTCAATACATTGACCAATAAAGGAAAGCATACCAAATGCCTTGTTCACTATCCTATCTACCTGTGACTCTACTTTCAAGGAGCTAGGAACTTACACTCCAAGGTCTCTTTGTTCAGCAGGACCATGCCAATAGGTGTATAGGTCCTGCTACGATTTGCTTTCCCAAAATGCACCACCTTGCATTTCTCTGAATTAAACTCCATCTGCCACTCCTGACCTATTGACTCATTTGATCAAGATTCCGTTATAATCCAAAGTAATCTTCTTCGCTGTCCACTATACCTCCAATTTAAATGCAACACTATCTGAGGGTCAGTACTGAGGGATTACCTCACTGTTAGATGGTCAGTACTGAGTGAGTGCAGCACTTTCAGACGGTTGGTTCAGAGAGAGTGGCACACTGTCAGGTGGTCAGTGCTGAGGGAGTACCTCACTGTCAGAGGATCAGTCCTGAGGGAGTGCTGCACTGTCAGAGGTTCAGGACTGAGGGAGTGCTGCACTGTCAGAAGGTCAGTACTGAGGGAGTGCTGCACTGTCAGAGGTCAGTATTGAGGGAGTGTTGTACTGTCAGAGGGTCCGCTCTGAGAGTGTTGCACTGCCAGTGTCCATAATGAGGGAGTGCTGCACTGTCGGAGGGTCAGTGCTGAGGGAGTGTTGCACGTCAGAGTGTCAGTACTGAGGGTGTGCCGCTCTGTCAGATTGTCAGTACTGTGGGAGTGCTGCACTGTCAGAGGGTCAGTACTGAGGCAGTGCAGCAATGTCAGAGGGTTAGTACTGTGGGAGTGCCTCACTCTCAGCAGGTTAGTTCTGAGTGAGTATCACACTGTCACATGTTTAGCACTGAGAGAGAGTCGAACCATTAGAGGAACAGCGCTGAATGCATGTCGCACTGTCAGGGGGCCAGTGCTGAAGGCCTGCCGCATTGTAAGAGGGTCAGTACTAAGGGAGTGTCGCATCTTCGAGGGCCACTGCTGAAGGGTGCAACAATGTTGAAGGTTCAGTACTGAGGGAGTGCTTCACTGTCAGAGCATCAGGACTGAGGGAATGGCGCACTGTCGGACGGTCAGAACTGAGTAAATGCAACACTGTCAGAGGGACAGTATTGAGGGAGTTGGGCGCTGTCAGAGTGTAAGTACTGAGGGAGTGCAGCACTATCAGAGGTTCAGTGCTGAGGAAGTACCACACTGTAAGACTGTTAGTAGAGAGGGATTTCAGCACTGTCAGAGGGTTAGTGCTGAGGTAGTGTTGCACTGTTCGAGGGTCAGTACTGAGGGAGTATTGCGCTGTTAGAGGCTCATTGCTGAGGTAGTGTCGCAGAGTCAGAGGGTCATTGTTGAGGGAGTGCTGTTCTGTCAGTGTGCTACTGATGAGGGAGTGCTGCACTGTCGGAGGGTCAATGATGAGGGAGTGTTGCACTGTCAGAGGGTCAGTACTGAGGGAGTGCTGCACTATCAGAGGGTCTGTACTAAGGGAGTACTGCACTGTCAGAGGGTCAGTGTTGAAGGAAGTGCTGCACTGTCAGACGTTCAGTACTGAGGGAGTGCTGCACTCTCAGAGTGTCAGTACAGAGGGATTGCCGCACTGTCACAGGGTCAGTACAGAGGCACTGTTGCACTGTCAGAGGTTCTGGACTGAGGGACTGCAGCTGTGTCAGAGCGTCAGTCCTGATGGAGTGACGCACTGTCAGAGTGTCAGTACTATAATCCCTCAGTCCTGGACATCTGACAGTGCAACAGTCCCTTTGTACTGACCCTCTGACATTGCGGCTTCACTGTCAGAAGGTCATTACTGATGGAGTGCCAGACTGTCAGAGGATCAGTAGAGACAGTGCCACATCGTCAGAGGCTCTGTACTGATGGAGTGCAGCATTGTCAGAGAGTCAGCAATGAGGCAGTGCCGCACTTTGAAAGTGTCAAAAATGGCGGAATGCAGCACTGTCAGAGGGTCAGTAATAAAGGACTGTAGCACCATCAGAGGGTCAGTACTGAGGGAGAGCAGCATTGTTTGAGAGTCAGCACTGAGGGAGTGGAGCACTGTCAGATGGTCACTGTTGAGGAAATACCACATTGTCAGACAGACAGCACTGAGGGGCTGTCGCACTGTCAAAGGTTCAGTGTTGAAGGAGTGCCACATTGTCAGAGGGTCAGTACTGAGGGGATGCCTCACTGTCAGAGGTTTAGAACTGAGAGAGTGCTGTACTGTCAGAGAGTCAGTACTGAAGAAATGTTGCACTGTCAGAGGGTCAGTATTGAAAGAATGCAACACTGTCAGTGGGTCAGTACTGAGGGAGTGCCGCTCTGTCAGTGTCAGTACTGAGGGAGTGCAGCACTGTCAGAGAGTCAGCACTGTGGGAGTGCCTCATTCTAAGAGGGTTAGTTCTGAGAGAGTATTGCACTGTCAGAGGTTTAACACTGAAGGAGTGTCGAACTGTCAGAGTGTCAGTACCGAGGAAGTGTTGCACTGTCAGAGGGCCAGTGCTGAAGGACTGCCGCACTCTTAGAGGGCCAGTACAGAGGGAGTGCTTCACTGTCAGAGGATCAGTACTGAGGGAGTGCCACACTGTCACAGGGTCAGTACCAAGGGAGTGCTGCGCTGTCAGAGGTCAGTGCTCGAGGAGAACTGCACTGTCAGAGGGTCAGTGCTGAGGGATTTCAGCACTGTCAGAGGGTTTGTACTGTGGAGGTGTCGCACAGTCACAGGGTCAGTACTGAGGGAGTGTTGCACTCTCAGATGGTCAGTGCTGAGGTATTGTCGCACTGTCAGAGTGTCATTGCTGAGGGATTGTCATCATGTCATAGGTTCAGTACTGTGGGTGTGCTTCACTGGCAGAGGTTTAGCACTGAGGAAGTGTCGCACAGTCAAAGTGTCAGTACTATGGGAATGTCTCACTGTCAGACGATCAGTGCTAAGGGTGTACCGCACTCAGAGAGCCAGTGCTGAACTAGTACTGCACGAGAATAGGGTCAGTACTGAGGGAGTGTTGCAATATCAGTGGGTCAGTACTGAGTCACTGCCGCATTTATAGAGGGCCAGAACTGAGGGGGTGCTGCAATTTTGGAGATTCAATACTGAGGGATTGCTTCACTATCAGAGGGTCCTTACTAAGGGAGTGTTGCGCTGTCGTTGTGTCAGTACTGAGGGAGTGCTGCGCTATTGAGGGGTCAGTGCTAAGGGAGTGCCACACTGTCAGAGGGTCAGTACTGAGTGAGTGCCACATTATTGGAGAGTCAGAACTGAGGGAGTACTGCACTGTCAGAGATTCAGTGTTTCAGGAGTGCCACACAGTCAGCGGGTCAGTACTGATGGACTGTTGCACTATCAGAGGTTCAGTACTAAGGAGCAGCAATGTCAGAGGGTAGGTAATGTGGGAGTACCTCACTCTCAGAGGGCTAGTTGGGAGGGAGTGCCGCACTACCAGAGGTTTAACTCTTGAGTGAGTGTCGAACTGTCAGAGTGTCAGTAGTGAGGAAGTGCTGCACTGTCGGAGGGTCAGTGCTCAGGCAGTGTTGGATTGTCAGAGGGTCAGTACTGAGGGAATGCAACACTGTCAGAGTGTCAGTAGTGAGGATGTGTTGCGCTGTCAGAATGTCAGAACTGAGGGAGCGCAGCAATGTTAGAGGGTCAGTACGATGGGAATGCCTCACTCTCAGAGGTTTAGTGCTGAGGGAGTATTGCACTGTCAGTGGTTTAACTCAGTGGTCACTGAGAGAGTGTCAAACTGTCAGAGTGTCAGTACTGAGGGAGTGCTGCACTATTGGAGGGTCAGTGCTGAGGGAGTGTTGCACTGTCAGAGGGTCAGTACTGAGGGAGTCCCGTACTCTCAGAGTCAGTATTGAGGAAGTGCTGCACTGTCGGAAGGTCAGTGTTGAGGCAATGTAACACTGCCAGAAGATCAGTACTGAGGATGTACCACTCTGTTAGAGTGTCAGTACTGAGGGAGTACAGCAATGTCAGAGAGTCAGTACTGTGGGAGTGTCTCACTTCCAGAGGGTAAGTTCTGAAGGTTTATCGCACTGTCAGAGGTTTAACACTTAGGGAGTGTTGAAATGTCAAGAGTATCAGTACTGAGGGAGTGTCGCACTGTCAGAGGGCCAGTGCTGAAGGACTGCCGCACTGATTGAGGGCCAGTATTGAGGGAGTGCTGCACTGTCAGAGGATCAGGACTGATGGAGTGCCGCACTGTCGGATGGTCAGTAATGAGGGAATGCAACACAGTCACAGGGTCAATACTGAGAGAGTGCCGTGCTGTCACTGTGTAAGTATTGAGGGAGTGCAACACTGTCAGAGGTTTAGTGCTGACTGAGAACCGTACTGTCAGACAGTCAGTACCGAGGGATTTCTGCACTGTCAGAGGGCTAGTACTGTGGAGATGTTAGAGGTTCAGTACTGAGGGAGTGCTGCACTGTCGTTGTGTCAGTACTGATGGAATGCAGCACAGTTGGAGGGTCAGTGCTGAGGGAGTGTTGCACTATCAGAGGGTCAGTACTGAGGGAGTGCCGCACTGTCAGAGGGTCAGTACTGAGGGAGGACTGCGCCGTGAGAGGGTCGGTATTGAGGGTGTGCCCAATAATTCGAGGGTCAGTACTGAGGGAGTGCCTTACTGTCAGAGGGTCAGTACTGAGGGAGTACAGCACTTAGAGAGGGTCAGTACCGAGGAAGTGCCGCACTGGCAGAGAGTCAGTACTGAGGGAATATTGCACTGTCAGAGGGTCAATTCTGAGAGAGTGCAGCACTGTGAGAGGGTCAATACTGAAGGAGTGCCGTACTGTCAGATGGTGAATTCTGAGGGAGTGCTGCACTGTTTGAGGGTCGGTACTGTGGACTTTTGTACTGTCAGAGGGTCAGTACTGATGGAGTGCTGCACTCCCAGAGGGTCACTACTGATAGAGTTTCGCACTGACGGTGTCCTGCATTGTCAGAATGTCAGTACTGAGGGAGTGCTGCACTGTCATAGGGTCAGTACTGAGGGAGCGCCGCATTGTGAGCAGGTCAGTACTGAGGGAGTTTAGCACTGTCAAACATTCAGTATTGAGGGTGTGCCGCACTGTCAACCGTTAGTACTGAGCGAGTGGCACACTATCAGAGGAGCAGCACTGAGGGAGTGTCATACTGTCAGATGGTCAGTGCTGAGGGAATGCCGCACTGTCAGAGGGTGAGCACTGAGGGACTCCTGCATTGTCAAAGCATCAGTAGTGAGGGTGTGCTGCATTGTCATAAGGTTCGTACTGAGGGTGTGCCACACTGTTGAATGGGGAGAAAGTGAGGTCTGCAGATGCTGGAGATCAGAGCTGAAAATGTGTTGCTGGAACAGCGCAGCAGGTCAGGCAGCATCCAGGGAACAGGGGAATCGACGTTTCGGGCATAAGCCCTTGAATGGTCAGTACTGAGGGATTGCTGCACTGTCAGAAAGTCGGTCTGTCAGAAGGTCAGTACTGAGGGAGTGCCGTACTGTCAGAGGCTCAGTACTGAGGGACTACTACATTGTCAGGTGGAGATTTCTGATTGGAGGATGTACCTTTGGTTTTCCAGCAAAGAGACGTTGCCGTACTAACAGAGAGACTTCAATACCGAGTTGCTGCACTAGGGTTGTTTTATAAAGTTGAAGAGAGTGCGGTGCTGTCACTGTGTAAGTGTTGCACTGTTTGAGGCTCGGTATTGAGGGACTCTTGCACTTTCTGAGAATCAGTACGGAGGGAGTGTCGCACTGTCAGACGGTCAGTACTGAAGGCGTGCCATACTGTCAGAGGGTTAGTACTGAGGGAGTGCTGTACTGTCAGAAGGTCAGTACTGAGGGAATGCAGCACTGTCAGAGGGTCAGTACTGAGGAAGTGCTGCATGGTTAGGTGGAGATTTCTGATTGGAGGATTTCCAACAAAGAGAGGTTGCCATACTGACAGAGAAACTTCAATACCGAGTTGCTGCACTGGGGTTATTTTATATTGTTGGAGGGACTGTGCTGGGGGTCTGTTGCATTGACAGAGGTCTGCATTGATGAAGGGCAGCACTGAGGGATTGCTGCTTTACTAGATGAATAACACTGAGTGAGTGCTGCACTGAGAAAGTGTAATGTTGTCAGAGGGGCAGTGCTGAGTGAATGATGTACTGAAGGAGTGCTGCATTTTTGAGAGATCAGTCATGAGGGAATGCTGTGCTCTTGATGTGTCAGCTCTCAAGAGGAGCTGCACTCAATGAAGAACAGAAATATTTATCCCTCAACTGAATAACAATGACATTGGTGTTGCTGAAGTTTATTCTCTACCCCAAGAAGCTGGTCCTGGGTTATCTGCTTGAACCAATGGTCGATAGTTCAACAGAACTGAGTGTCTCACTTGACCATGTCACGGGATAGTTAAGGGTCAACTGCATTGGGGTTGTTTTGGAGTGATATTGACTGGGCAAGAACTGCTGGTTTCCTTTACTGAAGGATATTAATGAAGCAATTGAGCTTTTACGACAATCCCAGAGGTCCACCGTCACTTGTGCTGAAACCTAATTTTTATTTCCAGTGTTTTTAATCTGAATTCTAAATTCTCAAATGGCCCAAGGGAGATTTGAAGTCTTATTCTCTGTATTTATTAAATCCTGCCGTAGATTACTCGCCCGTTATACGTGACTGTCCTTGATAGTAAAATACAATTGCAAAGCCTTATGAAATCTTGGTCTTTATTGGAGGGGTTGATGTGTAAAATGGGGGAATTTAGGATTCACTTCTACCGAGTGGCTTTCTCTGTAATTTCTCTTGTTGCTGTGCAGACCCCTGTGGTCAGTGTGTTGCAGAAGCTTCTGGAAGCAACATCGAGAGACGCTGATTGACTTCTATGGAAGTTCGCAGCATCTGTGTTGGAGGGCTGCATATCTCAGAGAGGACATTGGGACAGAGTCAATATCAAACTCAAGTTGGACTAGTTGCATTTCAGTCCTGGACAATACACCTTAGGAAGGCGAGACTGGCCTTGATATCTCACATTGCATATTCACAAGAAAGGCTTAAATTATTAGGACAGACCATCTAGGTATTGTTTGCGCTCAAATAGGTAGCAGACTCAGAACTTTTCCTGTGGGATATAGATCAGTTGCAGATATGTGTGGAGAAATGACAAGTGGAGTTTAATCCAGGTAAGTGTGAGGTGCTGCACTTTGGGAGATCAAATGTTAAGAAATAATGTACCGTTAATGGCAGAACCCAGAACAATATTGATGTACAGAGAGATCTTGAGGTTCAAGTCCACAGTTCCCTGAAAGTGGCCACTAAAGTAGACAGTGTGATAAAGAGGCATATGGCATGCTTGCTTTTATTAGTTGGGGAACTGAGTGCAAGAGTCAGGATGTCACGTTGCAGCTTTATAAGATTTTGGTTAGGCCACACTTCGAATATTGTGTTCAATTCTGGTCACCACTCGACAGGAAGGATATGGAGACTTTGGAGAGGGTGAAGAAGAGGTTCATCAGGGTGCTGCTTAGATTAGAGGGTAAGAGTTATAAGGTGAGACTAGAAAAACTCAGATTGTTTTCTCTAGAGCAGCAGAGGGCAGACTTGATAGAAGCGCATAAAGTTATGAGATGTATAGATAGTGTTGACGGTCAGAATATTTTTCCCAAAGTTGAAATGCATACTACGAGGGGGCATACATTTAAGGCAAGAGGGGGGAAAGCTCAAAGGAGATATGAGAGGCAAGTTTTTTTACACAGAAAGTGGTAGGAGCCTGGAACTGGATGCCAGGGGTGATGGTGGAGGCAGATACAATAAGGGCATTTAAGGGACTTTTAGATAAACACATGCATATGCAAGGAATAGAGCAATATGGACCAAGGGCAGGTAGAAGGGATTAGCTTAATTTGGAGTCATGTTTGGCGCAACATCGTGGGCTGAAGGACCTATTCCTGTGCTGTACTGTTCTATATTCTATGCTCTATATTCTGTGTTCTATCAAACTTTTTAAGACAGAGGTAGATAGATTATTGATCACTAAGGGGATAAAGCATTATCGAGAGTTATGCAGGAATTGAGATTAAAATCAGACCAGCCATGATCATATTGAATATCCAAGGAGACTTGAAGGGCTGAATGGCCCACTCCTTTGTATTTGCACGAAAGCAGAGAGAGATAGACTGCTTTTCCTGGTGGACGGAGTCTGGAACAAGGGAAGGTAACTTGAAATGAAAGCTTGGCTTATTCAGGGGGTGATTTCCGGAAGCAGTTCTGCACACAAAAGGGCAATGGAAATCTAGAACTCTCGCTACAAGTCTCCAGCAACAGAGCTTTAGTTTTTGAGACTGAGATCAATCAGGTTTTATTGATGAAGTGTTTTGAGGAGTCTGGCTAAAGCTGGGCAAATGGAAATGAGATTCCCCAGTCAGATTTATTGGTGTGGGAGCTATTAGCAAGGAGTGGGAGGCTATGGCTCTGTGGTAACATCTCTTGGTTACTAACTCAGGGCGGTCAGACTAATATTCCGAGGGTCTGGGCTCAAATCCTTCTACGATAGATGATGAGTTTTGAATTCAGTTAAATACGTTGAAAAAAAAAGTCAATATTTGGAAGTATAAATGTCGTCTAACGATGGCTGTCAATTTCTGCAGCTACCAAATCTGCCATCCTTACCTGATCTGACTCCAGCCACACAGTTATATGTTTGACTTGAGCCTCTCACTGAAATAGTCCAGTAAGTCACTCAGTTCAAGGGCAGTAAATGCTGTCCCCGCCTGTGACAGCAACGTCTCATGAATTAATTAAATAACAAGATTGGTGATGCAGACTAAATGGCCTTCTCCTGTCCCTTTGGTTTCTGTCTCCGTTGCCATCTCTCTGCATCTGAAGTAGGGTCAAGCTTTCTATTTATTTTCAAAAAAAAATTCACAAACAGTTTGCGTTCAGTGGCTGTCTGCTGCTGTGTGAGCCTTGAAGGGTCACGCTGAGTGTAATTAATTCTTCCTAACAGTGAGGTGAATTTTTAATTAACAGACTCATTAAAACAATTCTGACCTCTCCGGAGTTACGTCAAGTCAGCACAATGGGTCCAGCAGACAATCCCCCCACCACCCCACCAACTTTAAACCGTTTTGTATGAAACCAAGAAACTAGGCAAATAAAAAAGCAATCACAAATCCAATACAGTCTTCACTTCAGGACAATGGCTTGAAATCAGACACCTCACTGGAGAAATGGCTCTAATTATACACTGGAGTGGATAATGAGAGTGTTGGCAGATTGTGAGCTCCACATATTCCTTTGGGCACTCGCTGAATAATTACTGGGACAGGATCAAATGAGGAAGATTACAAGGATGTCACAGGCACCAGGATTGAAGGGAAATGGAGCGTCCTCAACAAAACATGGCTCAGAGAGGAACGTGGGGGTGAATTTGTTCCCATGCCCCTGCTGCAGGTGGGGTTGGGGAAGGTGCTGTCCAAGGAGATGTGGAGGTTGCTGCAGTGTCGACTGTAGGTGTTTCATGCTACAGTCACAGTGCGTCAACAGTGGAAGCAGTTGGGGACTAAGATTGGGGAGGGAGCAAGAGGCAGGGCTAGTCAGTGTTGAAGGTGGTAGATGGAACAGATCGGGCCACAGAGAGGCAGGGGCTCACTAACTCCCTGAGCCTATCCTTTTATGATGTCCTGCCACACTGTACAATTTTGTTCCAGGTGGTGGATTGTTTCGGCATTGGCTTGGGTGACACCCTCCCTACCCGATGGTGCTGCCTGGGTTGTCATTTGCTGTGTTTGGCAGAGCTGAAAGCCCGCTTTGGGGCTCCAGCACCACGAAAATCTAATGCCACTTGACTCCCTCCACCAAACCCCC
This sequence comes from Chiloscyllium plagiosum, assembly GCF_004010195.1. Lineage (NCBI taxonomy): Eukaryota > Metazoa > Chordata > Chondrichthyes > Orectolobiformes > Hemiscylliidae > Chiloscyllium > Chiloscyllium plagiosum. The sequence goes on along the minus strand of NC_057746.1, from coordinate 16,158,086 downwards.
ACCCCTGCATGCCACAAACCCCCACTGACTCCCTGTGCCCCATCGATGCCAACCTATGACACCTGCTGCCCTCCAGCCATTTGTCATGACCCTCATTCCAACATGCTGCCTACTTTAATCCATCAACCACTCACCCTTCTTAGTCACCTGCTCTGAACCGATCAATTCTGTGCACTCCGGGCACCAGGCAAAAGAGTCACCAAGATAGAATTTAAATGAAGTCAGCACCTCACTTAATTGGCCAGTCTCCATTGAGAAGTTGCATTCAGAGAAAGTTCTAATCCGTGGCCATCCCAGAATGGGCAGCATGGTGGCTTAGTGGTCAGCACTGCTGCCTCACTGTGCCTGGGACCCGGATTTGATTCCAGCCTCGGGCGACTGTCTGTGCGGAGTTTGCACATTCTCCCCGTGTCTGGGTGGGCTTCCTCTGGGTGCTCCAGTTTCCTCCCACAGTCCAAAGGTGTACAAATTAGGGTAGATTGGCCATGCTAAATTTTGCATAGTATGTTGGTTAGGTGCATCAGTCAGGGTAAATGTAGAGTAATAGGGTAGAGGGAATTGGTCTAGGTGGGTTAGTCTGCGGAGGATTGCTGTGGACTTGTTGGGTCAAATGGCCTGTTTCCATACTGTAGGGATTCTCTGAAATGGGAAGTGCTCTGTCAAGGGAGGGACCACTAGTCCAGGCTACTTCTGTGATTGTCACCAAGTCAGACAGTACTGGCAGGTTGAAACTCTGGGGTAGGATGTTTACAGTGGGACTAGGTGTGTCTGTTTAATGTGGGACTGGGAAGGAGTGTTTGACATCTGGTTGGAGGTCAGCATTTCATGTGAATTTGGAAGGTTTTGTTCTAATGTGCAGTGGGAATGGGTGCTTACGCTGGGATTGAGAGTGAATATTTAATATTAACGGTGGAAGTGGATTTTTAAGGCAGCTGAGGGAGTCAGTGTTAAATCCAGATTTTGGAGTTTTTGTGTATCGTGGTTGTTTCAATTTGGGATAATACTTATTGTTCCAGATGGTGGAGGGTCTTTAATGTAGGACTGGGTGTTTGATGTTTAATGCGGAGGTAAGACTGAAATTTACCAACCTTACTAGCTTAAAATTTAAACAAAATCCATCAGTTAATTGTCAATCATTCTTATTTATTTGTGTCTTCTCCACCACAATACCTCTATGAATCCAATAGTCCAGCTGCAAATAAATGTGCCATTTCCTATAATTGTCGGTTTTCTTGCGAATTGCTATTCTTGTGAATTGTCCTGATAAGTGCAAGCCAAAAAAATTCAACTTGTCTTTATTTTCAGCAAAATGGCAATATTGTTCTGAGTCAGAATGCTATGAGGTTTGCAGAGAAGCCTGTCAGTGGTAGTCTTGCACTCTGTCTGCTGCCCTTTTTGAATGGACCTCTTATGTTCGTGCTGGTCTCTTTCTCTCTCTCTGCACTTTCTCTGCAGCTGTAACACTGCATTTTACACTCTATTCTGCCACACTGATGCACTTTACATGTTAGGATCTGCCTGTCTAACACACAAAACAACACTTTTCACTGCATCTCGGTATATGTGAGAACAATAAATCAAACTCAAACTCAGACCCCTATGGGTTAGTAAATATCATGAATTTTGGAGGCATCATCAAAGGAGAATTGATGAGCTGCTGCTTTGAATCCTGTGGATCTTCAGTTTATTGCCTGAGGATGCCTGAGCTATCTCTGCTATCTGCATTACCTATTGTTTATTGGGACTGCTTCTCCAGTAATGGAAACTCTTCCAGCTTTTCCAACCACATCCTGGCATAGAGTAAATCCATGTTTGCTCTGGAATTACTCCATGTTCACTGATTCCAGATAATGAGCATAGGGGTTGGGAGGTCATGTTGAGGCTGTGCAGGACCTTGGTTAGGGCATTTTTAGAGTCCTACATGCAATTCTGATTTCACTGCTGTAGGAAGGATGTTGTGGAACTTGAAAAGGTTTACAAGGATGTTGCCAGTATTAAAGAGTTTGAGCTATAAGGAGAGACTGGATAGATTAGGGCTATTTTCCCTGGAGCATTGGAGGCTGAGGGCTGACCTTATAGAGGTTTGTAAAATCATGAGGGGCATGAATAGGGTAAATAGACAAGGTCTTTTCCCTGGGGTAGAGTAGTCAAAAACCAGAGGTCATAGGTTTAGAGTGAGAGGGGAAAGATATCAAAGGAACCTCAGCGGCAACTGTTTCATGTAGAGGTTGGTGCATGTATGGAATCAGCTGCCAGAGGAAGTGTTTGAGGCTGGCACAATGCAGCATTTAAAAGGCATCTAGATGGCTATATGAATAGGAAGGGTATCAAGGGATATGGATCAAATGCTGGCAAGTGGGACTAGATTAATTTAGTTGGCATTAATCTGGTTGGCATGGATGAATTGGACCAAAGGATTTGATTCAGTGTTGTACATTTCTATGACTCTATATTGGTGGTTTGGGATTTTAGATTAGATTAGATTCCCTACAGTGTGGAAACAGGCCCTTCAGCCCAAATCGACCCTCCGAAGAGTAACCCACCCAGACCCATTTTCCTCTGACTAATGCACCTAGTACTATGCGCAATTTAGCATGGCCAATTCACCTGATCTGCACATTTTTGGACTGTGGGAGGAAACTGGAGCACCCAGAGGTAACCCGTGCAGGCACGGGGAGAATATGCAAACTCCACACTGACAGTCGCCCGAGGCTGGAATCGTACCTGGGACCCTGGTGTTGTGAGGCAACTGTGCTAACCACTGAGCCACCATGCCACCAAGCTGCTTTGCACAAATTGGTTGACATCATTTCACAATAAATTACAATACTGACCCCACTCCAGTTATACTCTCTTCCATCATCTTCCATCAGGCAGAAGATAAAAAGTTTGAAAACACATGCTGACAGATAAAAAAAAGTCTTCCCCACTGTCAACAGACAAGTGAATGGACCTTTCATATATTAGAGTTGATCTTTCTCTGCACCTTTCTCTTTTACGGTAACACTATATTCTGCATTCTATTCTTTTAGCCTGATGTACTTGTTTAAGGTATGATTTATCTGAATAGCATGCAATGCAATACTTTTCATTGTATCTCAGTACATGTAACAAGAATAAATCAAATCGAAAATCAAACTTTGAAAATTCTCTATTCTCTGTGAGGCATTTTGGGAAGTCCTCAGTTCGCGAAAGGTGCAATCATTATTCTGTGCACTTTTTGTCTTCCCCACCTTCAGTCACAAGGTTGAATCTCTATCATTAAGTCTCAGACTGATCCAGACATGAGGTGTGGAAGATCTTAGTGATGGAGCACTTTGTGAACCATGAGCCCAAAATTGCTCTCAAACACAATCTACTCACCATTTAATTTTGATTTGATTTGATTTATTACTGTCACATTTTCCTTGGTACAGTGAAAATTTTTGTCGTACATGCAGTACAGGCAGATCATGTCATATAAAGTACATTCTGGATCAGTGGTGCTGGAAGAGCACAGCAATTCAGGCAGCATCCGACGAGCAGCAAAATCGGCGTTTCGGGCAAAAGCCCTTCATCAGGAATCTCATACCTCATATAAAGTACATCAAAGTAATAGACCAGAGCCAGAAATACAGTGTCATGGCTGCAGAGAAGCTGCACGAAGAGTGAGATAACCATTAAATTTAAAATTTGAGATGTCCATTCAGAAGTCTAATAACAGGGCTAACACTGCTGCCTCACAGCGCCAGGGTCCCGGATTCTATTCCAGCCTCAGGCAACTGTGTGGAGTTTGCACAACCTCCTTGTGTCTACATTGGTTTCCTCCAGGTGCTCTGGTTTCCTCCCACAGTCCACAAATTGCAGGTTGGGTGAGTGCTTCATGCTGAATTGCCCTTAGCATCCAGGGATGTGCAGGCAACGTGGGTTGGCCATGGGAATGCAGGGTTACAGAAAAAAAGGTAGGGGGATGAATCTGGGTGCTGGATTAGTGGTGCTGGAAGAGCACAGCAGTTCAGGCAGCATCCAAGGAGCAGCGAAATCGACGTTTCGGGCAAAAGCCCTTCATCAGGAATTCCTGATGAAGGGCTTTTGCCCGAAACGTCGATTTTGCTGCTCCTTGGATGCTGCCTGAACTGCTGTGCTCTTCCAGCACCACTAATCCAGAATCTGGTTTCCAGCATCTGCAGTCATTGTTTTTACCTGGATGAGTCTGGGTGGGCTGCTGTTCAGGAGTATCAGTGTGGACTCGATGGGTCAAGCGGCCTGTATGCACACCATAGGGATTCGATAATTTTATGATTCTAAGAGTTGGGAAGAAGCTATTCTTGAATCTGTATCTTTTGTATCTTCTACCCAATGGAAAAGGTTAAAAGAGATGTCGTGAAAGGGGGCTTTGATGATGTTGGCAGCCTTCCTGATTCAGCGACAAGTAAAGATAGAGTCAATGGATGGAAAACTGGTTTATGTGATGGACTGGGCTATGTTCACAGTCCTCTGTACTTCCTCATGGTCATGGGCAGAGCAGTTGCCATACCAAACTGTGATGCATCTGGATAGGGTGCTTTCATTTGGTGCACCTATAAAGATTGGTAAGCGTCTCCAACTACTCTGGCACCTAAAGAGTTACTTCCTGGGAGAAATCTCTTCAATTTACATTAGTTTACAAAACAACTTCCACTACCTCCCAGGGGACCACTGGCTGAGTGAAATCTTTTGTGTTTTTTCTTATCAGATCAGCTTTGAAGTTGTCCCCTTCAAGCGCAGGCCACGTCCTCTGGGTGTTCTGTTCTGGGTAAGGTGAGACATCTGGTCATGGCCAACATTATCCAGTCTCATTAAAATGTTCAGAAACAGCATGCGTGAAAGTCACAAACAGCCGAGAGTCTCAGACATGTAAAGGGTCAAGGATGTTCTGTGTGACCAACACCGCAATCAGAACCAATCAAATCAAAGCCACAGGATAAAATGAGCAAAGCACCACCAGAACAGGAAAATAACAGAGTGAATATCACTGAAACGGTGAGACAGACATTTCTAAATGTTCATCCATCCCTGGGCCTCGGTTAGCACAAAATGTCCCTGGTCTGTAAATAACTCAAAAAATAAATCAGTCTGAGGATAAGAAATGCGAAATGATTGGAATTCAAGTGGAAACAATTCCACCTTATGAAAATTTATACAGGAGACATCAGGAGCAGATATAAATAATGAATTGCGAATTGTGTGCAGAGTGCTGGGTTTGTTTGACCTTCACATCAGTGCTGCAGCAACTGAAGATTTCTCAAAAACCGTCCCTTGAAGCCTCCGCCTGTGTTTCTTCAATCGCCAATTTCTGGCACCACTCAGGATTCAGATCCTGAAATCACAACCGGGAGTTCTTTGAAGAGATGACTGACATGTGGTGCTCAGAGCGTAAGAATTGCATTTCGATAGCGTCACCTCACAAAGTACTTCACAGTCAATGAAGTAATCTTGTTTTTCAATATGGATTTATTGTGGTCATGTATGAAATTGTGCAGCTGATCTATACAAAGCAAGATATCAGAAATAAAAATGATATGACAGGAATACAATTACTTGCTATAGTTATGGCATCTTAGACATAAATATGAGCAGCACATTAGGGAGGGTTCCCTCGTACTTCTTCTAAATATTGTCATGGATCTTATAACTAACTACCAGGGAAGAGGGGCACGGATTTCAATCCCCTTTCAGAAGATGATCTCTCCAAAACCACAACACTCCCTGCATACTGCTTTCCTTAAATACTGAGTTTAATCAGGACAGGCCCCAATACTGCAACGCTGTCTCAACACTCACCGGTTGACAGTTCAAGTCTTCAATTCTGACCCTCCAACAGTGCAACATTCATTTACGGTTGCCTTCCTCACAGTAATGCACTCACTCTGTGATGTCTCTGTAATAGTGAGCATTCTCTCAGTGACTAATATTTGGACAGTACTGACCCTTTGACAGTGCAGCACTCCCTCAATATTGACCATCTATCAGTTCAGCACTCACTCACTACTGATTCTCTGTCAGTGCTGTACTCCCTCAATACTGACCCTCTAATACTGACCCTCCAGCATCTGCAGTCCTCACTTTCTCCTCTAACAGTGCGGCACTTCCTCAGTACTGACACTCAGATAGTGCTACACTCTGTCAGCACTGACCCTTTGACAATGTGGCACTCCCTCAGTACTGACCCTCTGACAGTGCAATAATCCCTCAGTACTGATCCTCCATCAGTGCAACGTTCCCTCAGTACTGATCCTCCATCAGTGCAACGTTCCCTCAGTACTGACCCTCTGACAGTGCAATAATCCCTCAGTACTGATCCTCCATCAGTGCAACGTTCCCTCAGTACTGACCCTCCATCAGTGCAACGTTCCCTCAGTACTGATCCTCTGACAGTGCAACCTCCCTCAGTACTGACCCTCTGACATTGCAGGACAAGTATTGCTTTAGTTCAGACTTAATTCTGGTCTCAACAATAATTAAGCAGTCTCTGTAAAAATGACAATTAGCCCGTCACTTTTGTTCATTAATCTCCTTTAGGGAAGGAAATATATAATTCTTAAATATCAAACAGCTAGCTCCAATCCCACACAAACGTAATGTATTATGGTTTCGCTCTAAAGTCTTTGAGTGAGACACTCAGCTAGATCAAACCCACAATTAGTGGGTCAAAACATTCTTGCAGAATGTTCTCAGAGTGTCTGTGGATTGCCTTGTGAGTAATACCGATATGCTGCAGATATATTTCATGGATGGAAAAGTGTCCCCTTAGCTCTGTGCACAGATTTTTAGATACTCTCCCTGAGTTTGCTGAAAATGACAGAAGTTGCCGAAGTTTGCAAGTCCTGACCTGGAGCACAGCATATCTCAGAGCAGAAATGAAATTGGCTCAGCGTGTATACACACACAGTTCCCAGACTGCAGTTGTTGGTTGAACTGGCTGTTTTCACTGAAACCCAATTTTGGTAATCCTGCTGGCTGAAACCAGAAGTGTGCAAAACCAACCCTGTTCTCTTACCAATGTGTTCCTTTTGTGTAGGTAGAGTACTCCCTTGTGAAGCAGGGATATGCCTGTGGATATGCTCTGAGGACGTATTGGAGTTGGGGCCAAATGTGTTTGAGTGGCAGGGTGTTGGCAATGTTTTGAATCATAAGGTCCCTACAGTGCAGAAAGAGGCCATTCAGCCCATTGAGTCTATACTGACCATCCAAAGAGTATCCCACCCAGACCCAGTCACCCATCCTATCCCTGTAGCACCACATTTCCCATAACCAATCTACCTAGCCGACACGCCTTTAGATAGTGGGAGGAAACTGCAGCACCCAGAGGAAACCTGTGCTAAACATGCATACTCCATACTGGCAGTCACCCAATGCTGGAATGGAACCCAAGTCCCTGGCACTGTCAGGCAGCAGAGCTAATCACTGAGCCATCACACCACCCCACTAACCACTGAGCCACCATTGTCAGATTTATTTAGGGAAGGTGGTTCAGATTCTTTTTGTGAACCGTCATTTAATGTTCTGGGGAGAGGAGGTTGGTGGTCATGTGTCATTTGGGATTATTAATTGCGGAGAAGATTGTGCAAATAAGGCTAACAATCATCGTGGTCATGTTAAATCTGTGAAAGGCCTGAAAAGAAGTGTTAAGAACTGTCAAAAAGCATCAAATGCTATCAAGGCCTGGCCCAATCTGCTAAAGAAGTGTAGACTGTAGAATAGGACCTCAACTACTGGAGCTTTTATTTTTTCTCCTTGATGTGAGTACATATGTTTCGGTACCAGTTGAGTCAGCTTGACTATTGAAGGGTGCTATGTGGAAGTCCGCACTAAATTAACGCAGGGGATACAAGACATCATGCTGGAGGTGTAGGGGGTAGCATAGGAACATGAAAGGCTATGGGGAATGGATAAAAAGAATTTGGGTTGGCATGAAGGGGGCAAGGGAGTGTATGGGAGTGATTGGAAAGGGAGTTGTGAAGAAGCTGAGAAGGATGAGGGCTGGATGAGTTTGTAAAAAAAAAATTCCTTGTCTGGTTTACTTTTCAGGACACAAGGTCACTGGCAACATCCTCAGATTCTCCTGGGGAGGCCTGCTTAACTTCCAATACAGTCCACCACCTGGGACTGAAAAAGAGGATGTGTTTTAATAACCTGCGTTCACGGAGCTGGAAATCTTGCAGCTTCTGCACAACTTACCCAGGAATAAAAACAAGCACATTTCTCCCTGTTTAATGGGACAATAAACCTGCTCCCGCCCACACACCAATGGGAAAATTGAGGGAATCAGGGATAATGAAGATTAGTGACTGCTACTCACCTAAGTACCGGAATTTTTATAATCAATGAGGGTCAGAGAATGTCACACATGAAATAAAATAATATTTAAACACCATTAGATAAAATCTCAGCACTGAAATAGAGCTTCATTAAATTAAACGACCTGTTTTAATCGTGATTTAGTGAGGTTTAATTTGACTAATTTATACAATAATGTCTTAAGGGGCAGAAGCTGTTCTGCTGCATCTTTTTTTAATAAATCGCACTGAAATCCATGAACTACATTATGCCATTATTGAATTCCTGTAATTATTTTGTTCTGATCATTATTCCACTGAAAAGCTACTGCATTTTTAATAACGATCGATTCATTTATTGTCCCACTCCTGAATCAGCAGGTGGAAACCAAACGCATTCAAAGGCTGATTTCAAGCTCAATGGACTAATTGATGAAACATTGAGTGATCAGAGAGCCTCGATCCATGAAAAGACAAACACTGTGTCTTCCATGATTCAGTGATAGTTCTCTCCGTCAATAGGCAATTTTTGAGAAATTGTGACACAATATCTCATCTTAAATGAACGAGCACAGGACTGTCACAAAGAGTATAGTGAGGGAGTGCCACACTGTCAGAGAGTCATTACTAAGGGAGCACCGCACTGTCAGAGGGTCAGTACTGAGGGAATGTCGCATTGTCAGAGGGTCAGTACTGAGGGTGTGCCACACTATCAGAGGGTCAGTACTGAGGGAGTGTTGCACTGTCAAGGGTCAGTATTGAGGGAGCACTGCATTGTCAGAGATTCAGCATTGAGGGCATACTGCTCTGTCAGAGCATCAGCTCTGAGGGAGTACTACTCCATTCTCAAGGGGGCGGGTGAGCAGCCAGAAGTCTTTGTGCACATTGGCACAAATGACATAAGTAGAGATAGGGATATGGTCCTGTGGAGTGATTATAGAGAGCAAGGAAAAATGTTAAAAACCAGGACCTCGAATGTTGGTAGTTTATGCATTATTTCCACTGCCACTTGCGAGTGAGGGTAAGAACAGGAAGATATGGCAAATGAAAACGTGCATAAAGAATTGGTGAAGTGGGCAGGGATTCTGATTCTTAGATCATTGAGATCTTTTCTGAGGCATGAGTAATTTTTTCCAGAGGCACGTGTTGGATCTGAACTGGAGGGGTACTAATATCCTAGTGGGCAGATTTGCTTGTGCCACAAGGGAGGGTTTAAACTAGATTGGCAAGAGGGTGGGATCTTCAACACCAGGGGACAAGTGCAAAGCTTGAAGGAGATACAGTAACCAGAAATAGAAAGTTGAAGCGACACGTCAGGCGAGAACACAACAGAGAGTGAGGAATGTCTGAAGGATCAAATTGCACTTATTTCAATGGCAAGAAGTCTTACAGGTGTGCTGGAGCTTACAGCTACACAAACAGGGTTCACAAAAGGTATCCAATTCCTTACTTCCAAAATACGCAGCCACCCTTGTAAATCCCTGGGACAATGAAACTGTGACCTGATGCGGATTATAAAATTCTGTCAAAGGTAATTGCCAACCGGGTCAGGTCTGCTCTGGTGTCAGTGATCCACCCTGACCAAACCTGTGCAGTACCGGGCAGGAAGATCGCTGAGAGTCTCGCACTCCTCAGAGATATGATTGCCTATGTGCAGGACAGGGGGGTCGACGCCTGCCTCATCAGCCTGGACCAGGAGAAAACCTTTGACAGGATATTGCATACATATATGAGGGATTTCCTCTCCAAAATGGGCATCAGTGAGAGAATCGGTAATTGGATCAGACTGCTCTACACCAACATTGTCAGTGCAGTCTCAATCAATGGGCGGGAATCAGATAGCTTCCCAGTCAAATCTGGAGTCAGGCAGGGCTGCCCTCTCTCTCCTGCCTTGTTTGTGTGCTGCATAGAGCCATTTGCCGAGTCCATCAGGAAGGATGCGAGCCTGAGAGGGGTGACTATTCCTGGCAGCGGGGGCCTGCAGGTTAAGGCCTCCCTGTACATGGATGACGTCGTCGCTTTCTGCTCGGATCCGCTGTCCGTGCACAGACTCATGTGCATCTGTGACCAATTCGAACGGGCCTCTGGTGCCAAGGTAAACCGAGGCAAGAGCGAAGCCATGCTCTTCGGGAACTGGGCCGACCAATCCTCGATCCCCTTCACCGTCAGGACTGACCACCTGAAGGTGCTGGGTATTTGGTTCGGGGGGGCTGGGGCGTGCGTCAAGACCTGGGAGGAGCGGATCAGGAAGGTGAGACAGAAACTAGGTAGATGGGAACAACGGTTGCTCTCCATCGCGGGTAAAAACCTGGTCATCAGGTGTGAGGTACTCTCAGTATTGTTATACGTGGCACAGGTCTGGCCTATCCCCAGAACCTGTGCCGCCGCAGTCATCCGGGCCATCTTCCACTTCATGTGGAGATCAAAGATGGACCGGGTCCGAAGAAAACACCGGGAGAAAACACGCCCAATGCCACCCTCACCCTGATGGCCACCTTTGTGTGTGGCTGCATCAAGCTCTGCGTGGATCCCCGGTACGCAAACACCAAGTGTCACTACGTACTGAGGTTCTACCTGTCCCCGGTGTTGAGAAGGATGGGCCTGGCCTCGCTGCCGTGGAACGCTCCGAATAGTTGGACCGTTCCATACCACCTGTCCTTCGTGGAGAAATTTATGAAGAAAAACACCTTTGACCACAAGTCAATCAGGAAGTGGACAGCACGTAGTGTCCTTGAGACCCTTCGGGAAAAGGAGAGGGCAGATCCTGTCGAGCAGTTCTCTGAGCAGACTGTCAAAGCCATTTGGCAGAATGCCTCATCGCCAGAACTTTCCAACAAGCACCAAGACATGGCTTGGCTGGTGGTGAGAAGAGTTCTGCCTGTGAGATCCTTTATGCACGCCCGGACACTCAGCCGCACCGCACGCTGCCCTCGAAGCGGCTGCGGGGGGGACGGGACTGTCACACACCTCCTTCTGGAATGTGCCTACGCAGAGGAAGTCTGGAGAGGAATGCAATGGTGTTTGTCGAGGTTCGTCCCGAGCGCTCCGTGACGCGGGACTCGGTGCTCTACAGCCTGTTCCCCGGGAGGGACACCGAGATGAACATCAACTGCTCCTGGAGGATCATCAACTCAGTGAAGGACGCTCTCTGGGTGGTCCGAAACTTGTTGATCTTCCAGCTGAAGGAGTTGACCCCGACTGAGTGTTGCAGACTGGCACATTCCGAGGTCCAGGATTATTTGTTGAGGGATGCGCTGAAGCTGGGTCAGCTGCCGCCAAGGCGCGGTGGGGAAAGACCACCGTGTAACATCTGCCTGCCTAAGAAGAACAGGGGGCCCACGCAGTCATTTGGGCTCTGCTGGCGTCTCAGCTCAATGTAATCGCACCAACCTGTAAATAAGAATGATTACTCTGTTTCGATACGCAAAGAAATTAGATTAGATTACTTACAGTGTGGAAACAGGCCCTTCGGCCCAACAAGTCCACACCGACCCGCCGAAGCGCAACCCACCCATACCCCTACATTTGCCCCTATAACCTAACTCTATGGGCAATTTAGCATGGCCAATTCACCTGACCTGCACATCTTTGGACTGTGGGAGGAAACCGGAGCACCCGGAGGAAACCCACGCAGACACGGGGAGAATGTGCAAACTCCACACAGTCAGTCGCCTGAGTCGAGAATTGAACCCAGGTCTCTGGCGCTGTGAGGCAGCAGTGCTAATGGAATGTGTACATATGTATGGCATGTCCAGTTGTATAGATCAAAGTATTTATGAATAAAGTATATTTTTGAAATAAAAAAAAGAAGTCTTACAGGTCAGGTTGATGAACTTAGGGCATGGATAGGTACTTGGGACTGGTATGTTATAGCTATTATAGGGACATGGCTAAGGGAGGGACAGGACTGGCAGCTTAATGTGTCAGGGTACAGGTGCTTTAGGCAGAACAGAAGTGATGGAAGGAGGCAAGGAGGAGTTGCATTTTTGATGAAGGCAAGTTTGACAGCAGTCGACAGAGCTGAACTAATTGAGGGATCATCCAGTGAGGCTTTGCAGGTGGAGATAAGAAATAAGAAGGAGATGATGAGGTTATTGGGGTTGTATTACAGGCCACCAAATAGTCAACAGGAATTAGAGGAACAAATGTGCAGAGAGATTGGGAGACTTGCAGGAGCAATAGAGTTGTCATAGTAGGGGATCTTAATTTTCCTCATATAGACTGGGACTATCCCAAAGAGAAAATGCTGGAAACTCTCAGCAGGTCTGGCAGCATCTGTAAGGAGAGGAAAGAGCTGACGTTTTGAGTCTAACTGACCCATTGTCAAAGCTAAAATAAGGGAGGAATAAGGAGGTATTTTTACTAGGCTGAGAGAAGGTGAGTCATGGTTCCAGAAGCAAAGGTAGCAATAAAGAGGTGATAATGATATTTCCTAGAGAGATTGTAGGGAGATTGAGAGCTGTGAATGACCAAGGCTGAAGCCGGTGCTATGTGACAAATATATGGGGGATGGGTGAAACAGGCAAAATGGAAAACAGGAGAGAAGGGTAGCAAAGGGTGAAGAGGAGAGGAAAAAGGTGATGAGAGAGTGGGGAGCAAGAGAAAGAGAGACAATCAAGAAATAAGAGGTACAGAACAGTGAAAAAATATTTTAAAAATAAAATAAAGTGAAATAAAATAAAACAGAGTGGTCGAGGTGGGATAATCAACTGAAGCTGTTGAATTCAATGTTGAGGCTGAAACGTGCCTAGTCGGAAGATGAGATGCTGTTCCTCCAGTTTGCGTTGAGCTTCACTGGAACATTGCAGCAGGCCAAGGACAGACATGTGGGCATGGGAGCAGGATTATGTGTCGAAGTGGCAAGTCATGGAAAGGTCCAGGACCTGCTTGTGTACAGACCGAAGGTGCTCAGCAAAGAGATCACCCAGTCGGCGTTTTGTCTCTCTGATATAGAGAAGCCCACATTGGGAGCAACGAATGCAATAAACCAAATTGAAAGAGGTACAAGTGAAACGCTGCTTAATCTGAAATGAGTGTTTGGGGCCTTGGATAGTGAGCATGGAAGAGGTGAAGGGGCAAGTGTTGCACATTCTGCGATTGCATGGGAAGGTGCAGTGTGTGATTGGAGAGGTGTTGGGTGTGATGGAGGAGTGGACTAGCAAGTCCCCGAGGGAACGACCTCTGCGGAATGCAGACAGGGGGAGGGAAGGGAAGTGTTTAGTGGTGGTGTTGTGTTGGAGTTGGCGAAAATGGCGGAGGATTATTCTTTGCATGTGAAGTCTTGTGGGGTGAAAGGTGAAAACAAGGGGGACCCTATCCTTGTTCTGGGAGGGGAGGGAAGGGGTGAGGGTAATGGCGCAGGAGATGGACCGCATGCTGTCGAGAGACCTGTCAAGGCCCCAAACACTCATTTCAGATTAAACAGCGTTTCACTTATACCTCTTTCAATTCGGTCTATTGCATTCGTTGCTCCCAATGTGGTCTCCTCTATATCGGAGAGACAAAATGCCGACTGGGTGATCGCTTTGCTGAGCACCTTCAGTCTGTACACAATCAGGTCCCGGACCTTCCCGTGGCTTGCTACTTCAACACACTGCTCCCATGCCCACATGCCTGTCCTTGGCCTGCTGCAATGTTCCAGTGAAGCTCAACGTAAACTGGAGGAACAGCATTTCATCTTTGGACAAGGCTCGTTACAGCCTGCCGGGTCTCAATATTGAATTCAGCAACTTCAGTTGATTATCCCATCTCGACCCCTCTGTTTTCATTCTGCTCCGTAATTTTGTTTCATTTATCTTTTAAAATATTTTTTCATGGTTCTGTACCTCTTATTTCTTGATTGTCTCTCTTTCTCTTGCTCCCCACTCTCTCATCACCTTTTTCCTCTCCTCTTCACCCTTTGCTACCCTTCTCTCCTGTTTTCCATTTTGCCTCTGTTTCACCCATCCCCCCATCCCCCACATATTTGTCATATAGCACTGGCTTCAGCCTTGGTCATTCACAGTTCCCAATCTCCCTACAATCTCTCTATGCACTGTCATTATTATCTCTTTATTGCTACCTTTGCTTCTGGAGCCATGGCTCACCTTCTGTCAGCATAGTATAAATACCTCTTTATTTCTCCCTTTTTTTAGCTTTGACAAAGGGTCAGTTAGACTCGAAACACCAGCTCTTTCCTCTCCTTACAGATGCTGCCAGACCTGCTGAGATTATCCAGCATTTTCTCTTTTGGTTTCAGATTCCAGCATCCGCAGTAATTTGCTTTTATGGAAAGGGATAAAACTGGTCCACCAGTTCAAGTTCTTGGGACAAGGTGAATTTTGAGGAATTAACAGGAGCTTGCATGGGTTGATTGGAGTAATTTGTTTGCACACAAAGTGACCTCTGGCCAGTGGGAAGCCTTTAAAAGTGAGATAGCTAGAGTTCAATGTCTATATGTTCCTGTGAGAGCGAAAGGCAAGGTTAGCAGGAAAAGGGGACCCTGGATGACAAGAGATATCAAAGCTTTGACTAGAAAAAAGAAGGAGGCAGCTGGGACCAAGAGAATCCCTGGAGGTGTATAGCAGATACAGAAGTTTACTGACAAAGGAAATCAGGAAGGTGAAAAGGGGACACAAGGTAGCCTTGTCTGAGAAGATTAGAGTGAATCCAAAGAAATTCTTAAAGTATATTAAGAGAAAAAAAAACTAGTGAGAGAATAGGACACCTCAAGGACCAAAATGGACATGTATGTGTAGAGATGGAAATGTGTTGCTGGAAAAGCGCAGCAGGTCAGGCAGCATCTAGGGAACAGGAGAATCGACGTTTCGGGCATTAGCCCTTCTTCAGGAATGAGGAAAGTTGGTCCAGCAGGCTAAGATAAAAGATAGGGAGGAGGGACTTGGGGGAGGGGCGTCGGAAATGTGATAGGTG
>NC_057746.1:16053062-16142669 GCF_004010195.1 Chiloscyllium plagiosum | reverse complement strand
TCTCATTCCTGAAGAAGGGCTAATGCCCGAAACGTCGATTCTCCTGTTCCCTAGATGCTGCCTGACCTGCTGCGCTTTTCCAGCAACACATTTCCATCTCTGATCTCCAGCATCTGCAGACCTCACTTTCTCCTCATGTATGTGTAGAGGTGGGCGAGGCCCTCAATGAGTATTTTTCCATTGTGGTTACCGTGGAGAAAGACATGGAGACTTGGGAACTTGGGGAAGTTAGTGGTGATATCTTGGGGACAGTCCATATCACAGTTAAGGAGATATTGGACATATTAGAAAGCATAAAGGGGGGTAAATCTCTTAGTCCTGACCAGATATATCCTAGAACTCTGCAAGATGCTAGAGATGAAATTGCAGGGGCCCCTGGCTGATATATTTGCATCATCATTAGCCACAGATGAGGCCCCAGAAGACTGGAGGGAAATGAATGTTGTGCCCTTCTTCAATAAGGGCTACAAAGAAGAACCTAGGGACTACAGAACAGTAAGCCTAGCATCTGTGGTAGGTTAGTTAATTGAGAACATTCTGAGGGATAAGATATACATGCATTTGGAAAGTCAGGGCTTGATTAGGTGTAGTCAGCATTGCCTTGCACATGGGAGATCATGCCTCACAAATTTGTTAGAGTTCTATGATGAAGTGACCAGGAAGGTTGATGATGGCAGGGTGGTCGACACAATGTATGTGTATTTCAGTGAGGCTTTTGATACGGTTCCATATAGTCAGCTGCTCTGGAAGGTTAGATTGAATGGGGGAGCTGGCAAATTGAATACACAGTTGGCTTGATGGTAAGAAGCAGAGTGTAGTAGTGGAAAGATGCTTGTTGGACTGGAGGCCTGTGACCAGTGGTGTGCCTCAGGGGTCGATGCTGAGCCCATTGCTGTTTTTTCCTGTATCAATGATTTGCATGAGAATGTACAAGGCATGATTTGCAAGTTTGGAAATGACACTAAATAGGCAGTATCATGGACAGTGATGAAGGTTGTCAGAAGTTGCAGCAGGATCTTGGATCAGCTGGGGAAGTGGGCCGATAAATGGCATCGAATCATTGAATCCCTACAGTGTGGAAACTGGCCATTTGGCCCAACAAGTCCACACTGAACCTCCAAAGAGTAACCCACCTAGACCAATGCCCATACCCTATTACTCTACATTTACCCCTAACTAATGCAACTAATCTATACATTCCTGAACACTGTGGGCAATTTAGCATAGCCAATTCACCTGGCCTGCACATCTTTAGATTGTGGGAGGAAACCAGAGCACCCAAAGGAAACCCATGCAGACATAGGGAGAATGTGCAAACTCCACACAGTCACCCGAGGCTGGAATCAAACCTGGGTCCCTGGCACCGTGAGGCAGTAATGCTAACCACTGAGCCACTGTGCCACAAATTGAGTTTAATATAAATGAATGTGAAGTCTTGCATTTTGGAAAGTCAAGTCAAGGTAGGAGTTTCATGGTGAATTTTAGGGCGGTAAGGATTGTAATGGAACAGAGGGACCTTGGACTGCAGGTGCACGGTTCTCTGAAAGTGGAGTCACAGGGAGACAGGACAATGAAGCTGGCACACTGGCCTTTATCTGTCAGGACACTGAGTATAGAAGTTGGGAAGTTATGTTACAGTTGTACAGGACACTGGTGAGGCCGCACTTGGAGTATTGTGTTCAGTTTTGTTCACCCTATGACAGTAAGGATGTTATTAAACTTGAAAGAGTGCAGAAGAAATTTACAAGGATGTTGCTAGGACTCAAGGGACTGAGTTATAGGGAGAGGTTGGACAAGTTGAGGCTTTTCTTTTTAGAGTGTAAGAGACTGAGCGGGGGGGGGGGGGAGGGGGGGAATCATAAAGAAGTGTATAAGATCATGAGAGGCGTGGATAAAGTGAATGCATTCAGTCTTTTTCCCAGGGTTGGGGAATCGAGGATTAGAGGGCATCAGTTTAAGGTTAGAAGAGGAAGAATAAATGGGAACCTGAGGGGTAATCTTTTACACAAGGGTGGTACACATATGGAATGAACTGCCAGTGGAAATGGTTGAGGCGGGCACATTAACAATATTTAAAAGGAATTTGGACAAATACATGCATAAGAAAGGTTCAGAAAGATATGGGCCAAGTGCAGGAAAATGGGGTTAGCATGGATGAACATTTGGTCAGCATGGACCAGTTTGCACCAAATGGCCTGTCTCCATGCTGTAGCACTCTATGACTCTATGACTTTATGTTATGTCAGAGTGCCTGGACTGAAGAAGTACTGCAATGCCAGACATTCAGTACTGAGGGAGTGCTGCATTGTTGAAGGGTCAGTACTGAGGGAGACCGCACTGTCAGAGGGTCAGTACCGAGAGAGTGCTGCACTGTTGAAGGGTCAATACTGAGGGAGTGTAGCACTGTCAGTATGGTGGAGAAGAGGATGTCCTGCACAATCAATGATAATATTGATAAAGAGTTGTATTCTCAGTGGATAGAATTTGAGAAGATTGTCTTCCAACAATATAACCATCTTCCTTTGCATGGTGTGTGTTTTCTCCTTGATTCTCATTGACTTCCATTTTGCTAATGCTCTTTGCTGCCTTACTTGGCAAAAATGTTTCTTTTATGTCACTGGGCATCACTTTCACCCCATAGTTATTCTGTTCTGGTTTGGACTAAGGTTGTTAATGAGGTCAGGAGTTGAGTCACTCCTGCAGAACTCGAATTGAATGTCAGTGAACAGGCCATTGCGATGATCGCAGGTATCTGGGTTTGGTGGCAAATTGTCAGACTGGATCTGTTCTGCTGTTTGTGAACAGGACATACCTGGACAATTGTTCACATTTCCAAGTCTGCTGGAACAGCTTTCCTCATCGCGCAGTATGTCCTCAAACAGAAGTCTTGGTCACTGGCATTGGAATCTTGCCTTTGCCCATAACCTTTTAGTCTGTCCACTAGATATTCTGCTGGATCAACGCTCCCACTTCCTGACGCTGCCAAAGACTTATTGGTCAGTCTACAACTCTATGTTTCATGATGAAGGATCTCGTTCTCAGCATCCTTTCCGTCAAGGTTTCAGCTTCCTCTCTGTGACCTGAAAAAGGCGCAAGGAATTTATTATCCGAGCACATTCAGTCAGGGTGATTAATTAAAGATTAATTTCAGCTCGATTCCCCAGTCACTGAGGTTTATCCTGGAAATACTGGGCAGATTGTTCAATTTCCACATGAGGAATGGAGTGAAATTATGGCGCAGTCCGACTCAAATTTCACTTAGTTGATGTGTAACATTGGAACAATTCCTGTACTGTGTCTTCAAGTGCCTGTGGGTAACAACGCAGACTTTTAAGATTGTAACAGCACGTTATCCCCAGTTTAGCTTTAAACGTTCCAACTGCAGATTGGAAGCTTTTGGTTCAATTTGTAATCTGGAGAATTGAGCATTTAGTCTAAAGGCAGTACAGTGGAAAGTATTGTACTGTTGGAGAAACAGGACTGAGAGAGTACGCAGTTTACAAGTGATAATGCTGAAGGAATTCTGCAATTAACAAGGGACAGTAGAAAGGGGGAGCTGCACTGTTGGCAGAGCAGTACTGAATTTTCCATGGGACTATCCAGAAGGAGTGCAGTATCGGTGGAGGCGCAGCATTGGAATTGCTGCACTCTTGAAGGGGAGAATACTCAGTGGGCGCTGCACTATTTTAAGGACAATCGTGAGGATGTATTGCACTGTCAAATTTTTTTTTACCGGGAATAGTCTTTTAGATGCGTTGTTAAAGTAAGGTTCCACCTATCTTCTCAGTCGGATGTGACCTTTATGATAGTGAAGTGGACGCATTTTTGTTAGTTATACTTCAAGCCACGCCTCTGATCTGGACAGATTGAAAGTTGTAGCATTACTGAATGTGGGATCTTGCTGTTCACAAATTGACTGCTGTGTTTCCTGCTTCACAATAGTGACATACAGGGAAGAGTGGTCTGAAGCAGCATTGCAGTGAAGCAGTCCGAGAGGAGTGTCAGAGTGATATTGGCAAGAGGAAGCAGCTAATTAGGTGCGTACATTTGGCTGAGAATTTATACTATTTTCAGGAACGAAAGTGGAAGGCAGATTATTACTTGAACAGTGATAGATTGGAAAAGGGTAATATGCAACGAGACCTGGGTGTCCTCGTGCAGCTTTCTGCCAAAGTAAGCGTGCAGGTGCAACAGGCATAGAAGGTAAATGTTATGTTGGCTTTTATAGCAAGAGGGTTTGAGTAGCAGAGGTGGAATGTCTTGCTGCTACTGCATGGAGTGAGACCACACCTGGAGTATTATGTGCAGTTTTGGTCTCCTTATCTGAGGAAGGATGCTCTGGCTATGGAGAGAGTGCAAGAAAGTTTTACCAGATTGATTGTTGGGATAGCAGGAATAATGTATGAAGAGAGACTGGATCAGTTAGGACTCCTCACTGGAGTTTAGAAGAATGAGGGTGCACCTCACAGAAACCTATGAAATATGAACAGGACCAGTAAGGTCAAATGCAGGGTGGCTGTTCCTGATGACCAATGGTCACAGTTTAAGATTAGATTAGATTAGATTCCCTACAGTGTGGAAACACACCCTTCGACCCACCCAGTCCACACCGACCCTCCAAAGACCAACCCACCCAGACCCATTTCCCAAGCACAATGGACAATTTAGCATGGCCAATTCACCTGACCTGCACATCTTTGGACTGTGGGAGGAAACCGGAGCACCCGGAGGAAACCCACACTGACACGTGGAGAATGTGCAAACTCCACACAGACAGTCGCCCGAGGCTGGAATCAAACCTGGGACCCTGGTATTGTGAGGCAGCAGTGCCATGCCGCCCCAAAGGATATGCGATTGTGATGAGGAGAAATGGCTTCATCCAAAGAGTGGTTAGCCTGTGGAATTCTCTGCTCTGAAAGTCTTTGAGATCAAAATGTTGAATGTTTTCAAGAAGGAATTGGGTATAGTTCTTGGGGCTCAAGGGAGCAAAGGGAATGGAGAGAATGCGGGAGTAGGATACTGAGTTGGATAATCAGCCATGATCATATTGAGTATCAGAGCAGTCCTAAAGGGTTGAGTGGCCTACTCTTGCTCCCATTTCTAGGTTTCTCCTCCAGCTGGATCAGAATCGCTGATTTGTGAAGGATTAACATAACTTCCATTTATTTATTTAGAAAGAGAAAGATCTTTCAGCTAAAGTGAATCATCTGCTTTACAGTAAACATGAAATTGCTCTCCTGGCATAAAACACTGGCAGAATTTTCTGTTCCCCAGACTGGAAATCACTCATTTATTTTCACTGGCTGCTGCATTGCTTCAAGTCTAGGATCATTTCCCTTGTATTAAATTAAAGATAAACTGTATCCTACAACATGTAACTCTCTCACACTAATTAACCCCCAATTAAAGCTTAAATAATTCGATCTCTCTCTGGATTCAATGTTGTAAATCTCAGTCAGTCTAAAGTGATGGTAAATACAGATTCTCTTTCCCCGTCCTTCCCACATTCTCTAAAACCGACCATTTGTGAGGAGATCAATAATGCTCTCAACGTCTCAATAACATCACGTTACTTAATGGACCCTTTCCGACAACATTAAAGAGGAGAGCAGATCTCCAGTTAAGCACAGACACCACTTTAGTTACAGAAAATCTCTGAACTTGTTTCCTCAAAAAGATTGCATTGAACAGCCAGCTGATTATGCTTTGGCTCCATGTCTGTCATGGCTCAGTGAGCAGCAACACTTAGCTCGGGATCATACGTTCAAGTCCCACTCCAGACACTGGAAGACATACTCCAGGCTGCCATTCTGGTGCAGTGCTGTAGGAGTGCTGAACATTTGGAAAAGCACCAATGTACAGGAACTACTGGAGAAACTCAGCAGGTCTGGCATCATCTGTAGAGAGAGGTTCACTTTGGTTAGGTCGCAGATGGAACAGGGTGTGTAGTTTGGTCGCCACACTATTGGAAGGATGTGACTGTACTGGAGAGGGTACAGAGGAGATTCACCAGATTGTTGCCTTGATAAGAAATCTCAGTTATGAGGATAGGCTGGGTTTGTTTTCCTTGAAGCGGAGGGGGAAATTCTGCTTGAGAAATATGAAATTATAAGAGGCATAGACAAAGTCAATCTGAGAATCCATTACCTGTGGCAGATGTACCTCAGACCAGAGGGTATCAGTTTCATGAGAAAAGTCAGTGATTTAAGAGATCTGTGAAAATTTCTTTTCACCCAGAGGGTAGTAGAAATATTGAATGTGCTGTCTGAGATAGTGGTGGAGACAGGTCCTCTCACAACATTTAAGAAGTACTGGATGAGCATTTAAAATGCTGGGGCACAGTAGTTTATGGATCAAGTATAGGTAAACAGGATGAGTGTAGTTTGGCGTTTGTTGGTCAGTATAGACACGGTGGGACAAAGCGCCTGTTTCTATGCTTTACGACACTATGACTTGACATTTCAAATCTAATGAACCTTCATCAGACGTATCAGTAGGAAATGGTGTTATTGATGCTCATGGAAGATGAAGTTTACAAGATTGAATGAGGTACAAATCAATCACAGGGAAGTGATTTGGGTGGAACTGAGAAATAAGAAAGGGCTGATCATCTTATTGGGATTGTATTATAGACCCTCTAATAGTCAGAGGGAAATTGAGAAACAAACTTGTAAGGAGATCTCAGCTATCTGTAAGAATAATAGGGTAGTTATGGTCAGGGATTTTAACTTTCCAAACTGGGACTTAACAACCTTTAACACTATATTGTTTTAACTTTCCAAACAATATAGTGTTAAAAGTTGTTAAGTGTTAAGTGCGTACAAGACGATTCTCTGATTCAGTATGTGGATGTACCTTCTAGAGAAGATGCAAAACTTGACCTACTCTTGGGAAATAAAGCAGGGCAGGTGACTGAGATGTCAGTGGGGGAGCAGTTTGGGGCCAGCGACCATAATTCTATTTGTTTTAAAATCGTGATGGAAAAGGATAGACCAAATCTAAAAGTTGAAGTTCTAAATTGGAGAAAGGCCAATTTTGACGATATTAGGCAAGAACGTTCGAAAGCTGATTGGAGGCAGATGTTCGCAGGTAAAGGAATGGCTGGAAGATGGGAAGCCTTCAGAAATAAGATAACAAGAGTGCAGAGAAAGTATATTCCTGTCAGGGTGAAAGGGAAGGCTGGTAGGAATAGGGAATGCTGGATGACAAAAGAACTTCAGGGTTTGGTTAAGAAAAAGAAGGAAGCATATGCCAGGTATAAACAGGATAGATCGAGTGAATCCTTAGAAGAGTATAAAGGAAGTAGGAGTGTACTTAAGAGGGAAATCAGGAGGGCAAAAAGGGGACATGAGATAGCATTGGCAAATAGAATTAAGGAGAATCCAAAGGGTTTTTACAAATATATGAAGGACAAAAGGGTAACTAGGGAGAGAATAGGGCCCCTCAAAGATCAGCAAGGCAGCCTTTTTGTGGAGCCACAGAAAATGGGGGAGATACTAAATGAATATTTTGCATCAGTATTTATAATATGGAAGATATGGACTGTAGAGAAATAGATGGTGACATCTTGCAAAATGTCCAGATTACAGAGGAGGAAGTGCTGGATGTCTTGAACCTGTTAAAGGTGGATAAATCCCCAGGACCTGATCACGTGTACCCGAGAACTCTGTGGGAAACTAGAGAGAATCCTGAGGGACAGGATGTACATGTATTTGGAAAGGCAAGGACTGATTCAGGATAGTCAGCATGGCTTGTGCATGGGAAATCATGTCTGATTGAGTTTTTTGAAGAAGTAGCAAAGAAGATTGATGAGGGTAGAGCAGTAGATGTGATCTATATGGACTTCAGTAAGGTGTTTGACAAGGTTCCCCATGGGAGACTGATTAACAAGGTTAGATCTCATGGAATAAAGGGAGAACTAGCCATTTGGATACAGAACTGGCTCAAAGGTAGAACACAGAAGGTGATGGTGGAGGGCTGTTTTTCAGACTAGAGGCCTGTGACCAGTGGAGTGCCACAAGGATCAGTGCTGGGTCCTCTACTTTTTGTCATTTACATAAATGATTTAGATGCGAGCGTAAGAGGTGTAGTTAGTAAGTTTGCAGATGACACCAAAATTAGAGGTGTAGTGGACAGCAAAGAGGGTTACCTCAGATTACAACAGGATCTGGACCAGTTGGGCCAATGGGCTGAGAAGTGGCAGATGGAGTTTAATTCAGATAAATGTGAGGTGCTGCATTTTAGGAAAGCAAATCTTAGCAGGACTTATACACTTAATGGTAAGGTCCTAGGGAGTGTTGCTGAACAAAGGGACCTTGGAGTGCAGGTTCATACCTCCTTGAAAGTGGAGTTACAGGTAGATAGGATAGTGAAGAAGGCGTTTGGTATGCTTTCCTTTGTTGGTGAGAGTATTGAGTACAGGAGTTACGAGGTCATGTTGTAGCTGTACAGGACATTGGTTAGGCCACTGTTGGAATATTGCCTGCAATTCTGGTCTCCTTCCTATCGGAAAGATGTTGTGAAACTTGAAAGGGTTCAGAAAAGATTTAGAAGGATGTTGCCCAGGTTGGAGGATTTGAGCTATAGGGAGAGGCTAAACAGGCTGGGGCTGTTTTCCCTGGAGCATCGGTTATAGAGGTTTACAAAATTATGAGGGGCATGGATAGGATAAATAGACAATGTCTTTTCCCTGGTATCAGGGAGTCCAGAACTTCAGGGCATAGGTTTAGGGTGAGAGAGGAAAGATATAAAAGAGACCTCAGGGGCAACTTTTTCACGCAAAGGGTGGTACGTGTATGGAATGAGCTGCTAGAGGATGTGGTGGAGGCTGGTACAATTGCAACATTTAAGATGCATTTGGATGGGTATATGAATAGGAAGGGTTTGGAGGGATATGGGCCGGGTGCTGGCAGGTGGGACTAGATTGGGTTGGGATATCTGATCGGCGTGGACAGGTTTGTCTATTTCTGTGTTGTATATCTCTATGACTCTATGAATTGCAGAACATACAAATCTTGCCCATTTCCCTTCTCCCAGCTCTCTTTTCAAGGCCCCAGACACAACTTCCAGGTGGAGCAGTGATTTACCTGCACTTCATTCAATCTGTATTCTCTCCTCTACACCAGGAAGATTAAACACAGACTGGGTGACTGGTTGCCAAACACCTACACTTTCTCTATAGAAATGACCCTGGGCTTCCAGTCCCTACCACTTCGACACACCACCATATTCCATGGGTCTCAGGCCCACCGCAGTGCTTCAGTGAGGCTCAATAGTGAGCTTCAGTGAGACTGGAAGAATTTCTTGAAGTACCTGACAGCCTTCAGGATTCAACATTAAGTTTAACAATTTCACAGCATAAACATCACTCTCCATATTCATTACCCGCCCTGAAAAAACCCATGTCCAATCCTGTAAGGGATGTTCTCAGCATAGCCATTCTATTAACATACTAACAGTGCCTAAAAGCACCTCTTCTTCTCTGGATTCCTATCAATATTGGAGGGGTTGTATTGAGGGAACACTGGACTGTGTTAGATGATTTCTTTTAAATGAGATGTTAAACTAAGTCTCTATTTAGCTTGTCAGATTCTTCGAAGATCCCATGGAAAGTACTGGAGGGTTTACAAATGGGGTTGTTATGTGCCCAGTGTACTTTTATTCTTCAACTAACATCACCAAACAAAAAGACTGAGAATAGTAGAAATCTACAGCAGCTCATACAGGGGTTTCTGTGGAGAGAGGAACAAAGTTAGCATTTCAAGTTGGTGACCTTTGATCAGCACTAGTGAATCATAGAATAGTAAGAGGAGTTAAAAAAAGCAAAGGTGAAACAACGACGAAAAGAAATGCCCATTTGGAAAACAGGAGATAATGAATGGCAGAAGAGTTAGTTGTGCACTGTCAGTTGGAGTGTGATGAGCGTGCTAAATCGTGCTGACATTGGACAGATCTAGCAACTCCAAACTGTTTATTCATGAGGTGCAGTGGACCATCAGCAGCAGTAGAATTGTATTCAACCACCATCTCTAATCTCATGTGCTGGCATAACCTCCTTCACATCATTATCAACAAGCGGTGAATTCAACCCTGGTACAACGAAGAGTGCTTCAACACCAGGCAACCTAACACTGAGGTGTGAACCTAATGAATCTACAACATAGGTCCATGCACAGGCCAACAACAGCAACTACATGCACTAGATCAGGTTAAATGAATGCACCTCCGAGGGTTCGATTGTAAGCTCTGTCATCCTGCCATATCCAGCTATAAATTGAGGTGGGCTGTTACACAACTAATTGTTGTGTTGGAAGGTCCCACAAATATTCATTGGTGAAGCAAAACACTGCAAAAGACAGGGTTGAAGTATTTGAGTCCGCTTTGAGCTGGAAGCTATAAGTGGATATCCCATTACAGCCCTCCTCTGAAGTCACTAGCATCACAAGTGCCAGTCTTAGCCAATTCAGTTCAGGTCATGTGATATCAAGAACAATCTGAAGGCAATAGATATGATCATGGGAATAAGGAGTAGGTGCTAAAGCCTGCTGCGTCATTTAATGTGATCATGGCTGATTTGATTGTAACCTCAAAACTACATCCCTGCCTTCTCCAATAACCTTTCAACGCCGACAGATACTGAAAGACTTATGGGACCTGACAACCTTCTGGTAATATTACAGGAGGCTTGTGCTCCAGAATTAGCCATGCCCCTGGCTCAGCCATTTCAGTACAGCTACAATATTGGCATTCACCTTACCGTGCGGAACATTGCTCAGAAGTATTCTGTCCACCGAAAGCCTTTATAAATAGGGGCAGAGAGAACATGAGCAGGGAGCTGGTGCTGAAATTGTACAAGACATTGTTAAACTTCAGCTGCAGTATTATGCACAGTCTGGGCATCACATTATAAAAAAGATGTGAACACACTGGAGAAAGTGCAGATGTGATTGACAAGACTGGTTCAAGGGATAAAGAGTGAGATTAAGAGGTGATATGATTGTGTATTTTTAAAATCACGAGCGGGCTTGATAGAATGGAGAGGGAGAAACAGAATTGTAAAATGCATATGGCCAAGAGGGCATAGATTTCAAATGATTTACAAAAGGAGCAAATATGATTTGACAAGATGTCTTTTGCACACAGAGAAGAATTATATCATGGAATGCACTGCCTGGAAATGAGGTAGAGGCAGTTTCAATTGAAACATTATAAAAGGCATTGGATTTTCACTTTTATAGAAGTAATGTGCAAGGGTTATGAGGAAAAGGCAGAAGATTGGTACACGATAATGTTGGTCATTTAAAAGCCAATGCAGTAATGTTAGGTTGAATGACCTCCTTCGACACAGTAACACTTCTGTGAAATTCAACCTTGCCAGTTACCGTTATCAGTCTGTTTTCAACCACTAGCAAAAACCAGGAAGGGGTTGCCAATGGCATCATCAAGTGTCATTTGCCAAGGAATGTCCACTCACTCACGTTGATGCTCAGCTTGACTTCTGCCCTGGCTGCTCAGTTATTGGTCCAATCATAACCGAAAGAGCTGAACTGCAGACATGAGGTGAGAGGGACTGCCAAAGAAGTCAATGGAAAGTGAGTAGGGAGAATAATTTCCATCTGTTGAAGCCATATCTAGCACAAATGGAGATGGTAGCTCTCTTTAGAGGTCAATCATCTCATTCCAAGGACATCACTGCATAGGTTCCTTTGGCTAGTTCTGATTTCCCTGTTATAGGATGGATATTATTAAACTGGAGAAGGCTCAGAAGAGATTAACCAGGATGTTGCCTGGAATGGAGTATTTGAGTTATGAGGAGAGGCTGGATAGGCTGAGACTTTTTTCATTGGAGCATTGGTGGTTGAGGGTTGACCATATAGAGGTTTATAAAATCATGAAGAGTATAGATAAGGTGAATGGCAGGTGTCTTTTCCCTAGAGTGGGGGATTTCAAGACTGGCGTCATATTTTTAAAGTGAGCAGATAAAGCTTTAAAAAAGACATGAGGGGCAATTTTGTTTCCAGTGGGAGTGGTTCATTTGTGGAATGAACTTCGAGAGAAAATAATGGATGTGGGTACAGTTGCAATATTTAAAAAAAATTAGATAAATACATGAATATGAAATGTTTGGAGGCATATGGGCCAAATGAAGGCAGGTTGGACTATAGAGAAACCTCGATTATCCAGCATTCGATTATCCGATCGCAGCATTTTGGGAATTAACCTTGATGAGAAACTGAACTGCACTTGCCATAAAAAATGCTGTGGCTTCAAGAGCAGGTCAGAGGGTTGGGAATTCTGTGGGAACAAACTCACCTCCTGACTCCCCGAAGCCTGTCCACTATGTACAAGGTACGAGTCAGGAGTGTGATGGAATACTCTCTCGTTGCCTGGATGGAGACGGCTCCAACAACACTCAAGAACTTGATATCATCCAGGACAAAAGAGTCCACTTGATGTGCACCCAGTCCAGTATCTTCATCATTCTGTACATATACCACTATCATACTTCAGCAATTTAAATAGCACCTTCCATAGCACATGGTGCCTGCCACCTAGGAGGGCAGCGCATGGGTCAGTATCACCTGCAAGTTCCCCTCCAAGCCACAAACCATCCTGAGTATTGGAACTTACATTGCTGTTCCCTCACTGTCACTGGATCAAAATCCTGGAACTCCCCAACTAAAAGCAGACCATTTTGTACCTCCACCCCAAGGACCACGATGGTTCAGGAACACACCTCACCACCTTGTTCAGTGCAGTTATGACCAGGCAATAAATGCTGATCTTGCTAGCAATACCCTCATCAGATAAACAGCAAGACATGCTTAAGAGAAGGTACATTTCGAAGTGAGTGAAGAAAACGTCAAACATGCAAACAAGAAGACACAAAGTATTGATAGAGATCATGGTTTGACTTGCTGATGACTTCAAGCCTTTTCTGCCTTTATTTCTGATATCTAACATCTACAGAATTTTGCTATTAATGATTAAATGATGGGGACAGTTTGTATAGGCTAGGGTGTTGCTCCCTCAAGGATAGAGGGTCAAGAGGTCATTACATCATGTGTTTCCAATTATGAACAACCAGTGAAATCCTATCAAAGTAACTGTTTCTATGCAGGAAATATGGCAGCCACTTTGTGTACAACACAAACTCAGGGTGAGCAACATGAACAATCATATTTTAGTGATTCATTTAGAAATAAATATTGACAAGGCCATAAAATATAACTTCTTAGCTGTGGGACCTATTATGTTCATAAAGTTATTGAGTTAGAAGTCTACAGCACAGAGAAAAGGTCCTTTGGCCTAGCAAGTTTGTGCCAGTCAAAACCAATCAAATACTATTCCAATTCGACCTTCCAGCACTTGGCCCATAGCCTTTTATGTCTTTGTATCCCAAATGTACATCTAAATACTTCTTGCCAAAAGTGGGGTAAAAAGTGAAGCCATACCTGGAGGACTGCGTGCAATTTTGGTCTCCTCACTTGAGAAAGGACGTACTGGCACCAGAGGGGGTGCAGAGGAGGTTCACTCGGTTGATTCTGGAGTTGAGGGAGTTGCCTTATGAGTAGAGACTGAGTAGACTGGGATTATATTCATTAGAATTTAGAAGAATGGAGGGTGGGGGGATCTTAGAGAAACATAAAATGATGAAGAGAATAGATAAAATATATGTGGAGAGGATGGTTCTCCAGGTAGGTGAAACTAGCACAAGAGGGCATAGCCCCAAAATTAGGAAGAGCAGATTTAGAACTCAATTGAGAACAAACTTCTTCACCCAGAGGGTTGTGAATCTAGTGAATTCTCTGCCCAGTGAAGTGATTGATATTACTTCAGTAAATGGTTTTAAAGCTAAGATAGATTTTTTTTTGAACAATAAAGGAATTAAGGGTTACAGTGAGAGGGCAGGTAAGTGGAGCTGAGGTCAATAAAGATCAGTTATGATCCTATTGAATGGCAGAGCAGGCTTGAAGGGCCAGATGGCCTACTCCTGCTCCTTGTTCGTATGCTCTTATGTTTGTACAGGGCAACCCCCTCACAACTGAACATGTCAACACTTTTTCTGGGTCTGTGCTGCTGTTGGGACCGGTCATAGCCATGGATAGTGATGTGTGGGACATTGTCTGTAAGGTGTGATTTCATGAGTGCTACTATGCCAGGCTATTTCCTGAACAGTCTGTGAGACAGCTCTCCCAATTTTTAATTCATTCGCTGGAGTTGCCATTGCTGTTTCCAGTCCCTTGGTCAGTGCCGGGTGGTTTGCTAGTCATTTCTTTTCTGAGACTTTAAGAAATTTGAGACTCATAGCATTATTTCATATGATCATAGAATCCCAAGAGAGTGGAAGCAGGCCAATTGGCCCATTAAGTCCATGCTAAGCCTCCGAAAAGCATCCCACTCAGACTCACCACCCTACCTTTTCCCTGTAACTCTTAAATTTTCCAAAGATAAACTACACAGCCTGCACATCCCTGGACACTAAGAGGCAATTTACCATGTCCAATCTATCTTACCTGCACGTCTTTGGACTGTGGGAGGAAACCGGAGCACCCAGAAAAAGCCCATACAGACATGAGGAGAACGTCAAACTCCACGCAGACAGTCGCCCCGTGGTGGAATTGAACTCGGGTCTAGTAAGCCACCATGCTGCCCTGATGATTTCAAAATTTCAGAGTAAAGAATTTCAGAGGGCATTCTTGGGGGTCTGGAGTCAGGCTAAGATATCCGATTTCCTTCCACAGCAGACATGAGCAACTCTGATGGTTTCATCAGTGTTTCAATTCCAGCTTTAAAAAGTTAATAAAACTCCACCATGGAGGGATTTGAACACAAATTTCCAGAATATTAACCACATCAGCGGATTATGATACCAGCAACAATTCCATTATCCAGTCATCTCCTCATACTTGCAGTAAAGCACAATTTGCAAACTCTACCACATTCTACTATTAACTTCAAGTAGGAGGTCAACCATTGTGGAATAAAGAGTGCAGGAGAGCATGGAATGAGGAGCACCAAACATACCTGAAAATAAAGTGATCTGCTCAACACAGGCCTAGTTGCATGCCAAACAGCAGACATACCATGCAATAGACAGGGCTAAGTGATCATATTTAAGACAGAGATAGATAGGCTCTTGATTGTCAAAAGGATCAATGGTTACATGGAGAAAGTGGGAGAATGGGGTTGAGAAACTTATCAGTCATGATTGAATACTGGAGCAGAATCAATGAGTTGCATGTCCTAATTTCTGCTCCTCCATCTTATGGTCTCATAGTCTTATGCCACAACTAAAACATCAGGTCTGCAGATGCTGCTGGATCTAATTCCTGGAATGGGTGTTGGACAATTAAACAACTAACAGAAGGTGGAGAGTCCATGCATATCCCCAACTACAATTAAGTGGGAGCCCAGCATTTTGATGCCAAGGTCAAGGCTGAAGCCCATTGTCATCTTGAGATCCCCAGCGTCACAGTTGCCATTCTTCAACCAGTTTGATTTTTTTCTATGTGAGGTCAAGAAAAAAACTGAAGACCCTGGAATATTGTGTAGCCTATGGGCCCTGACAACCTTGCAGCAATAGTTTAAGATGGTGGCAGAGTGAATGGCTTCTTGCTTTCTGACCAACATACCTTGTCCTGAGCTTGAGCGGCAGGAACAGCAGTGAAAACACAGTGCGTGGACATTGAGCAGTAGCGGGCCAGGCCCAGAGCAAGGACCTCAAGCAGGCACAGCCCACAGGAGAGTGAGCCCCTACTTACCTTTCCAGAGCAGGCAGGTGACCTGGAACTGGAGGCTGCTACATTGGTAGGAGGCAATATCGATGAGGCAGGCCCAGTGACAAAAGATGGTGCCTCAGGATCGGCAACTTCAATGTTGATTGAGTCCAGTGGTTTGCAGGGGAAGCGGTGGTGGAGGCATGGTGGTGTAGGCATTATCGATAGTGATGAGCTGGCTCAGGACTGATGGACTCTTTTCAAGCTATGGAATAATTTTGGCTTTTCATTGTGTTTATTGTATTCTTACTCATGTAAAATACTCGTGACAATAAAATCAAAATCAAAATCAATGAAGATTTGTAGTCCACAACTAGCTGTGCCCCACAATGTCCAGGACAAAACAGTCCCCTTGATTGACAGCCTGTCCACCAGTTCCAACATTCACTCCCTTCACCACCAATGCACAGTGGCATCAGTGCTCATCATACACTGCAGTGACTCACCCATCTCATCTAACAGATCCTTCCAAAACTGCAACTACCAGCACTTAGAAGGACAAGGTCATCAAATACACAAGAACACCACCAACAAGTCTTCCTCCAAGCCACAGGAGAAAGTGAGGTCTGCAGATGCTGGAGATCAAAGTTGAAACTTTATTGCTGGAACAGCACAGCAGGTCAGGCAGCATCCAGGGAACAGGAGATTCGACGTTTCGGGCACAGGCCCTTCTTCAGGAATTCCTGAAGAAGGGCCTGTGCCCGAAACGTCGAATCTCCTGTTCCCTGGATGCTGCCTGACCTGCTGTGCTGTTCCAGCAATAAAGTTTCAACTTCCTCCAAGCCACAAACTATCCTAAACTGGAACTCCATCACTTCAGTATTGCTGGATTGAAATCATGGAACTTGCTTCCTAACATCACTCTTGAGTGTCCTGCCACTTCAAGGTCTATAGTAGAACAAGAAGGCAGTTCACCATCAACTTCTCTGGAGCAATTAAAGATGGGCAACTGATATTGACTCAGCCAACAATGCTCATATTCCATGGACATAAAACCACAAAATCTTTGCCTAGTTTCTTAGGATTACAAGAGATAACATAAGTATTGTTGTATCAAGTAAAGTACCCTGTTGGAGACAATTTTCTCCTGTAAGATTGCACAGTCTTCAGTCTTTAATATCTAGTGCACAAGGTTAGAATCATCTGGTTCCTGATTAATTTCATTTTCTTCTTTTGAACTCACCCCTGCCATCCATGTTTCAGATTTAGATTCTTGACAATACAATACCCCAAATCTCATAGCTCTGTGACAACACAGTGCAGCTGAACAACATATCAAGCTGCACAGAATGAAAGAATCATCCCAGCCTTTTCTTTAAATAAACAATAAAATAATCAGAGCGCCATCATTCACCCAGAGACTGGGAGTGATATAGCATGCAAGGAATCCATTCAGCCCAATGTACCCCTGCTGACCCTGTGAAAGGGCTGTCTAATTATTATTCTGTTTTGTTGGAATCATTGCCTTTTGGCTGCTGGATGGAGGGATGATAAATAGAGAGAATGGGGTCTTTCCCTCTCCAATAGTTGACAGGAAATGTCACAAACGGCGGGTTCCATGTAGACATTGACTCATTGCAAAAATAATCTTCATTGCTTACCTTCCCAAGTGGCACTCAAGATGCATGGAGACTGTGTTTGAATTTACCACCAAAAGACCCCAAAATGCCCAGGAAAGTGGAGTGAGCATGACACACATTACTGAGCAGCATTGAATCCAGAGTAGATTTAAGGCCAGAGTATCATTGACACAAGTCGTGATGAAGGGATTTTGCCTGAAACATCAATTTTCCTGTTCTTTGGATGCTGCCTGACCCGCTGTGCTTTTCCAGCACCACTCTATTCTTGACTCTATTCTCCAGCATCTGCAGTACCCACCTCCAACAAGTCATGATAAGTTGATCCAAGATCACAGGCAGGTTGTCTCTTGCATTTTCTGCTGATAGATTCCATCAGCATCAAATGCAGGAGAACAGCAGTCTGTGGGCAGCGAAAAGTTGGGTTCCTATGAAACAAAGTGAAGCATTTGCCCCTTTGGTGGACAGAAGCTATTTGAATAGAGATTGTAGAAAAAGCAGCCTTTTTCTGGGGGTCAGTGTGGATAGAGTCATAGAGTCATAGAGATGTTCAGCATGAAAACAGACCCTTCAGTCCAACCCGTCCATGCTGACCAGATATCCCAACCCAATCTAGTTCCATCTGCCAGCAACCGGCCCATATCCCTCCAAACCCTTCCTATTCATATTTCCATCCAAATGCCTCTTGAATGCTGCAATTGGACCAGCCTCCACCACCAGCTCATTCCATACCCATACCATCCTCTGAGTGAAAAAGTTGCCCCTTAGGTCTCTTTTCTATCTTTCCCCTCTCACCCTAAACCTATGCCCTCTAGTTCTGGACTCCCTTACCGCAGGGAAAAGACTTTGCCTATTTATCCTATCCATGCCCCTCATAATTTTATAAACCTCTATAGGGTCACCCCTCAGCTTCTGACGCTCCAGGGAAAATAGCCCCAGCCTGTTCAGCCTCTCCCTTTAGCTCAAATCCTCCAACCCTGGCAATATCCTTGTAAATAGTTTCTGAACCCTCTCAAGTTTCATAACATCTGTCCAGCCTGAGGTTTTGGGGTGATCATTTGTCAGCATCGAGGCCAGAAATGGGGGCTTCTGTCTAGCTTTTGCTAAGACCAGGGGGAAAGGGTGGTGTGTCATTTTGCCATTCCTGGTGGGGTTAGGGATGGGGTGGATGTGTACATGAAGAGTATAGTCTCTTTCTGGGACTTGAGGTTGCTTTTTTACAGGTAAGTAATGACGGGGATTTTCTTTTCCCCTGGAACAGCTTTTTTTTAGGGATATTGTTGATGATAAGCAGACTTTTTCCAGTGTCCCAAAAAAAGCCAGTCACTATCTGCTTGAAATATTCCAACATCATGCACTTTGGATGGAAATACACTAGTCTGCAGATGATGCGTCAAGCGTGATGGCTTTTTGTGTGTAGAAGTGCAATGAGTTATTTTGAAAAAAAAAACAGCCTTTGTTGCTAAATTATGCTGATCGTCCTGTGCCAATTTAAACACTGCACTGCCTAATAAAAATGCTTTCTTGTGTATTGTGGCTTTAAGTTTAATGTGAGGTTGATTATTATTGAGGATATTCAATTCATCTAACTCTGCCTCTGTGTGAGTGCAAATAGCCTAGATGCTAACTAAATGAGAAAGATATTATTTCTAAGAGACTGTCAATTAAATGTATTAGTGAGAATAAAAAAAAACAAATGAAGAAATCCTCAAGAAAATCCCGATAACTCTCAAAAAATATATATATTTTGACCACTGTTCCTAAACATCATGATCTCCACTTTAAACAAGAGATGACAGAGAGAGAGAGAAAGCTGCCAGTTTGTTTATCTGCTTGTTACATGAGATATGTTGTGCAAAACAAGGTTCAGAGAAATACAGGCAGATAATCAATGAACACTGATACTCTCCTCCTTTTCAGTCGCAGATACAGAAACATAAGCAACATCTTCCCCCACTGATATCCTTCATCTACACATCAGCTCCCCAGCATCACCTCCATCACTTCATTATTTCATAATCGAATGGGTTTTCCAAACAGAGTTGATGCCTTTTGAAGCCTTGTTTAGCTTTGAATCCTGATTTCGGTCATGGAGAACTGCTCATTGTCACTAAATTATCATTTGTCAGAGTCTCAGAAATACCAGGAATAAATACACAAGAAACAGGCTTTTAGAAAAGCTCCTGTCTACATTGATGATAATTTATTAGTGAGCTGGTGACAGGAAGTGCGACTTAACCTGTACTGATCCGGTGTAATCAATAAAATACTGGTGGAATAGTTACTGTTGTGGATGCCGCTAGTTGCTCTTATAGGTGTTGATGGAGTCGTAGCTAGTTACAGGTGAAGGAGTTTTTTTAGATTAGATTCCCTACAATGTGGAAACAGGCCTTTCGGCCCAACCAGTCCACACCAACCCTCTGAAGAGTAACTCACCCAGACCATTTCCCCTCTGACTAATGCACCTAGCACTATGGACAATTTAGCACAGCCAATTCATCTGACTTGCACATCTTTGAACTGTGGGAGAAACCAGAGGAAACCCACGCATACACAGGGAAAATGTGCAAACTCCACATAGACAGTCGCCCAAGGCTCGAATCAAACCTGGGACCCCAGTGCTATGAGGCAGCAGTGCTAACCACTGAGCCACTGTGCCGCTCCAATTGTTCTACTATTGACTGTATGTTCAACTGCCTGGACCCAAGCTCTAGGGAGGTGATGGGAAGAAATCAGGGATGCAGAAGGAAGGGTAATGTGCTTGCATCAGGAAATGGGATAATGTTGGTGTGAGAATGTGGTTGGGGGAATGAGGTTGATTCCTCTGAATTAGTATGTCACCATTTTGAGCTTTGCACTGTATTCAGAAACTCATTTAAGGAGACCCAATGTGCAAAACTCCAAGAAGAAGAGTTTAAGCAAGAGGGGACTTTTGGCTGAATGAGGGCAAAGAGAAAAGGAACACAGTAAACTAGTGCTGTTCTGCTGAAGGAGTGTCATGCTGAAACCATAGAACCAGTGAAGAAGAAGAACCTTCTGTCCCTTCCAAAATCTGCTGTAAGCATCTCTGTGCAACTTCAGAAGGCACACAGCTTACTTCAAATGTGACCAACCCACTTTGCTTCAGCAATGAGTAGCTCAAGCAAGAGGCCACAGTGATTACCTCAGAGACCTTGTGAACTTTCTTCTTATTTTAACCTTGGTATTTGCACTTACTTGTTAATAACTCCAGCTCTTTACCCCAAAGAAACTGTTAGTAATAAATTGCAATGAACTGACCTTCAGTCTGCTCCAATAATAGCTTGACTAATGGTCTGTTTTAACTTGAATCATTGCAAATTAACATGGGGATACCCAGTATTATAGTTCACTGATTAACTGGTGGCAATGCCTGGCAGTCTTGACATTAGAAACATGGAACAGGTATTCTTTCTTTGGTGAAATTTGCTGTTTGCAGGCTTTCCTGCATCATGACCAGAACAACTAACTTTTACTCATATTGGTTGCTGTGAATTGCTAATAAATGCTTCTCTTAATGGACTATGCTTGCCCCCTTAATTGCTGTGGGCATTAGGATGAGCAATGTGCCTATCCCCTTTACTTGCAGAAGATTTTGACTGTATAGAGGCTGGCTGGATTCTCATCACTTTGAATTTGCGTTTTGTGGGCAAGCTCCATTTCTTAGTTATGGAATGATCGTGCCATTGGAGATCAACATTGTCTGTCATTCTTACAGATACATATTACATGAATAATTGTGATGAGGCACACTCCAGCAGAAGAGACATGGGCTTTGTTGTACAACTGCCGCTCAAATGTATAATTATGTCCCTGTGGAAAATATTGCTGTCTTATGGAGCATATTACTTTTCGCCTTGCCACTGATTTAGATACTCCAAAAACAGGAATGATTCCGATATCTTGGATAGTAGCCAGACTATCAAATTTTGTTCCCTTCAAAAGTTCAATTTCAAGGACACAATATCTCCAAGAGAAAGCTAATAACTTATTAGTCTCATTGACATTTTCCTTTCACCATACCGTATATCAATATCAAATCGTTACATTCCACTGAACTACACCCAATGTGAATATTTCAAATCTCCATCTGGTCTGTGTCTTTTTTTTCTAACTCAATCTACCACCTTTATCCCTGCTGCTTTTAACATGCAATAGTTATAATTATCAACCTATCCTCGTGAGCCCTGGAGAAAATAAATAAAATGTTTTCAGAATATATTAAAACAGAACTTAAACATTCCCACTTGACTCCAGGAAATACTTGTTCTTTTTTCTTTTAAACTACATTGTATTTTCTCAAAACTAACACATTAAATTAAGCCAAACATGTTGTTTGCAATTCAAAGTTAACCCAAATTTAAATAACAGTGTTGTCAGGCTGACAGGTTGTGTGCGTGTTCAAGATTTTTCTTCCAAAAATGTATTTTTTTTATTTGACACATTGAAAACACTTCAAGTGTTTATCCATTAGCTCTATTTTTTTTGAAAACTTAAATCTGTTTATTCCCTTAAACATCAGTTAAATTTCTCTCTTAGTTCTTGAAATAGAAATCACATACGTTATTTTGTCAAATCCAATCTCAGGAATAATTACATTCAGGCTTGGTGATTATAAATGGTTTTTTTAACATCAGAGACCAAAGTACTTGCAGCCAGAATAAAGGGAATTTTGACATCTCCTACTTGAAGAAACTTAGGGCAGAAAACTTTCAGGGGCATGAGCAATGTTGGCTATGATGTGACTTGGGGCAGAATCAAATGAGAAATCTGGCAATGTCTGGAGCATCTCACTGTAATTTAATGCTTTTGCTAAGCAATGAGGGATGTTTCTTGTTAGCTATTGGGGATTGCCAATAAAAAGGGAATGTTGCTTGGTAAATGCCTTATTAATGGCCCAACTTGCTTCCCTGATATTCAGTTTCTACCTTG
Source organism: Chiloscyllium plagiosum (assembly GCF_004010195.1). Lineage (NCBI taxonomy): Eukaryota > Metazoa > Chordata > Chondrichthyes > Orectolobiformes > Hemiscylliidae > Chiloscyllium > Chiloscyllium plagiosum. The sequence goes on along the minus strand of NC_057746.1, from coordinate 16,120,363 downwards.
CCAACGTATGGACAAACTTGATGTCAGGAAAATTCAATATGGAAATTCCAAACCTGGAGACTTCAGCTTGCTGCTGGCCTGCTCAGCACCATGCAGCATCTGAAGGTATGACCCACTCCTACCAGCTGCACACATCCTTCAGTGGCATGGACATTGGCATGTGGCAACCTACCTTTATGATCACGACATCTCTCCGGCATACATAGTGCTGATAGAGGCCATTTGGTCCATTGAGTCTGTACTGACCCTCTGAAGTGTGATCCACCAACACCCACCCTATGCCCACATTTAGCATGGCCAATCCACCTAACTGGAGATCAACATCAAATTGTTATGTTTCACTCAAGGACACGCAATGTGAATTTTCCAAATCTCCATCTGGCCTGAGTCTTTTTGTTTTAACTCAATCTACCACCCTTACTCTTGATGGTTTTAAACTTGCAACAGCTACAATTATATTCATTAGACTGTGGGAGGAAACCAGAGCAACCAGAGGAAACCCATGCAGACAATGTACAAATTCCACACAGATAGTCACCCAAGGCTGGAATCAAACACAAGTGGCTGGTGTTGTGAGGCAGCAGTGATAAACAGAGTGCCATCATGCCCCCAATTGCAGGATGCTCAGGAAATACAGACTTGTGCTGTAGGGTGCACCAGTAACGACCATTGTAAGTATGTTGCAAGGGCAGTCTGCATGCACTAAAAGGCACCCAGTTCACTGACTGGACCAGGCTACATCTCAGGGCTGTTGGCTTACTCTCAGCAGTGCTTGTTCACTTAACACTGCATACTCATAACATCCCTGCCTTGCCATGCCATGCCAATGAGCACAGTCACACTATCAGTCAACTTTCATTGCTTGCAAGCAGTCATTAGTCAAGGGGTGCATATGCTGCTATACAGCACCATTCCACGTCAATCTCAAACCTGTAGCAGTTTACATGGCAAAGACATGTGCAGTAAGAAAGCAGCTGTGTCTGAAATTCTTAGGGCAGCATCCCTCAGCGAAGGCCATGGTGACACCAGTCAGTTCTGAGGTTCCAGCACTGTCAGTCAAGGGCAGTCTCCAAGACCACTCAAGGGAGTCCATAAATACATTTGTCCCTTGATGTTAAATCAAGACCAGCTCTGACACCAGTTCCATTGGATTGTTTGTCGTTTTGTGGATCTGTTTGGGGTGTCCACACCTTTGCCATCTAGGAATTGAGTCACAGTGAGTCCTGTGGCATCACAGTGCCCTGGTCCACATATTGACATCAGTCAGGGATCTGGGCACATTTCACCTGGTCAAGGGGGCGAGGGCCACAGTAAGTCTGCCATGTCCATCTGTAGAACCTAAGGGATTGAGGGTTTTGGGTTCTTTTGAAGGTAATGGGCTAGGGGAAGTCTATTCTTCAGGATTGGAGGCTGCAGGGAAGGAGAGGTCAATTGTGATCGAGGGCAACACTTGCAACAGTTTGGTGAGAGAAATGGTAAATCAAGGCTGACAAAAGAGTCATGTGGGAGGTGGTCTGTCTTTGGTTAGGTACACCCTAGCTTCAAGTGGTGAGGGGAGATGGGTTTGGAAGAAGGAGTGTGTCAGTGCACCTGAGTTCAGGCAGTGAAGGTTCATGTAGACAAGTCAGATAGAGACCTGGGAAGGTTTGAAACCTATGAGATTCATGTGAAAGGTTATTGAACTTTCAGGGTCTCAGTCCTCTTCACTCTCTCCTTGATCAAGTCCTTAAAGTCCCTTCAGGAGAATTGTGGCAGCATTTGTGACAATTGACAATGGTCAACTTTCACCAGATTTTTTAGTCCACAATTTTATTAAATTCAAATGTTAACATCTGCTTGTCTGGAATTTAAAGCGATATCTCCAGAATATCAGCCTGGCATTCTGGATTGTGATCTTAATGACACCAGTCAGTCTTGAGGTTCCAGCACAGTCAGTCAAGGGCAGTCTCTAAAACCACTCTAGGGAGTCCACAAATACAATTGTCCCTTGACATTAAATCAAGACCAGCTTCCAACACCAGTTCCACTGGATTGGTTGTGGTTATGCGGGTCACCTCTCAATAAGGCATGCTTGATAATACAGCAAAAGATCTCTCCGGGCTTCACAGTGAGAATCCCTCCAGCAACAGGGCGGCATGGTGGCTCAGTGTTTAACACTGCTGTCTCACGGTGCCAAAGATCCAAATTTGATTCCATCCTCAGGTGACTGTCTGTGCGGAGTTTGCACATTCTCCCTTTATCTGCGTGGGTTTCCTCTGGGTGCTCTGGTATCCTCCCATAGTTCAAAGATGTGCAGGTTACATAGATTGGCCACAGGAAATTGTCCCATAGTGTCCAGTAGTGTGCAGGTTAGGTGGGTTAGCCATAGAAAATGCTGGGTAGGAGGATGTATCCAGGTAGGATGCTTTTGGGAGGGTCAGTGTGGAATTGATGGGCTGAATGGATTGCTTCCACGCTGTCGTGATTCTATGACCATAATTGGAAATTAGCCGAAAAGAACATAAGATCCATTTTCTTGGACGATAACAAACTGTAAATTTGTCATTATAGTGCTGCTCTCTCATGGGAGAGAGATATAACTGGCAGCGTTTTAACATGAGGGTCACCATACCTCAGGCAATGGGAAAGGATGAGAAGGAGAGTTCTTCATAGTAACCTCAGCTGATGCAGGAATTTGAACCCACACTACTGGTCTGACACTACATCAGGGAACAGCCATCCAGCCAACAGAGCTAACCAACAGATGGAACAGATGGTTAAATTTAAGTCTGTCAAAAGCAAAGCCTGTAGTTCAAACCTAATGTCTGTGGAACGTTCTTAAACTGAAACATCTCTTGGATCTCTTGTTGCAGTATCTCACATTACTTGTATGACCCCAGAAACCTGTAAAATAAACAAAATCCATTGTCTCACTGGCTAGAAATGTCTCTGATATGTCTAGTTGTGAATTTAAGTTTAATATTTTATATACCCAGCCTGTATACATTCACTCAAACAGAATTTGCTTGATAAATTCTAAAAATGACTCGAACTTTCAACAGAAGGGGTTAACTTCTCTGGCATGTTTCACCAAGTGGCAGAACGAAATATTTTCAAATGCACACAACTGTGTTGCTTTCTGTATATTTTAAGAGCAGCGTTCTGGATTGAAAGGGAGAGAAACAACATTTTGAAGTCTTTTATTTTTTATTTATTTCTCTTACGATCTTTTCTTCAACTCTGCTGAAATTTTTTTTAAATTCCAATGTTTCTAAACATTTTATCTTTCTTTTGTCAGATGCTCCACCATCAGGTTTTTATTTCTGTGGAATCAGGAATCCTAATTCAGAAGTGCTCACCCTCCTTCTTAAAAAAAACACAGAACGATGATACAAACTAGCTGTAGAAAAGGTGCAGAGCTTTTCCTATATCTGATCTGTTTATCTTTTCTCCTGCAAAACAAATTGAAGTTCCAAATTTTGTGCTTCATTGAATTTGAAAGAAATAGTCAGTAAAATGTGCCTGTTTTGAATTTTAACAGCTATCCTTTACCTTTTCTACAACTTTTGTCTAAAATAGACTCCTGGATTTCTGCCAAAATTCTTCTAGACTTCAGGCTTTTTCGTATACTTTGGGAAATAAATTGTAGCCTTTTCACAGCTGCACAAGCCCATTTTAATTCATACGTAAAGTCACACCTTCACCCTTTAAATTTAATGTTTATTTTCTTAGTACGGAAGCCTGTAGCATTTTAAATTAAATGCCAATTGTTTCCAATCTTCTTCCTCAAATTGATGCTTATGAATCTTTGATGTTTGCAAACTATAGCCTACTTTAGCAATGGCTTGACTTCATTGTAAGGTATATTCTCAGCTGAATATAGGTATTGCGATACAAGATTGGAGTGAGGGTCATGGCTACAAGATGTGGAGAAGTCTGAGTTGACTAATATTGATTTCTGATGACTTCCAGCATCAACAATGCAGCATACTGTTTGGGCGACACGGTGGCTCAGTGGTTAGCACTGCTGCCTCACAGCACCAGGTTCAATTCCAGTCTCGGGCGACTGTCTGTGTGGAGTTTGCAAGTTCTTCCCGGGTCTGGGTGGGAGTTCTCTGGTTTCCTCCCACAGTCCAAAGATATGCAGGTCAGGTGAATTGGTCATGCTAAATTGCCCATAGTGTTCGGGTCATTGGTCAGAACGAAATGGGTCTGTGTGGGTTACTCTTCAGAGGGTTGGTGTGGACTGGTTGTGCCGAAGGGCCCAATGCTACAGGCTTCCGTACTAAGAAAATAAACATTAAATTTAAAGGGTGAAGGTGTGACTTTACATATGAATTAAAATGGACTTGTGCAGCTGTGAAAAGGCTACAATTTATTTCCCAAAGTGTATGAAACTGCCTGTCAGGAATCGAACCTAATCTAATCTACTGGTCACTCACCAACATTGATTGGTAAAGTGGGAACAACTTCTCCATGGGAGATCTGCTGATTCCCTGATGGAGTGAAGTCAATTACCTGGATAATTTCAACAATGCAGTGTTCTTATGTCACAGTAATAGTGCAGGTCTGGATGCTGCCTGACCTGCTGTGCTGTTCCAGCAATAAAGTTTCAACTTTGATCTCCAGCATCTGCAGACCTCACTTTCTCCACAGTAATAGTGCGCCTATGTCTGCTCCAGGAGGCCCAGGTTCAAGTCCCACCTGCACCAGGGGTTAGCCAGAACAATACAGAACATGCAATTTTGACAGTGCAGCAACAAACCCTTGAACAGTGGTTCTCAGCTCTCTCTCACTGGTGCTCAACAATATTAAGACTTACTTATTCAAGGAGGAGGTGGGAAGCAGGGATTGCTGTTTCTGTCAGCTCCTCAAATGTGGTATACAACTAAAGCAGTGTAAGTGTCCTGCTCTGTGCTGAGTTTCTTCATGATCCAGATTTCTGGGGCTCGGCATTGGGCCTCCGACAGCTGCTTCCTTCATGTTGACGAGTACTTGGAGAATGTTACCATGGCTGCATTCCCAGAGCGCAACGGCATGACAGGTAATTTGTCCAAGGCCACATTGTTATCAATGTCCAGTATGCTACAGGCTGAAGACTGTGGAAGGCTGTGGAAATTTGGAGAGTCAAAGTGCTGACCCTCACCACTACTCTCCATTATGTGCTGGTAAACAGTTGCCTACCTTTTGTGTGCATACACATCAGCTTTCATATTTGCAGGTCGACCATTCCATTCCACTTGTGACCTTTGCAGATCACCTTCTTAAGTGAACCTATAGTTATAGTACCAAAAACAGAAGTTGCTGGAAAAGCTCAGCTGGTCTGGCAGCAACTGTGGAGAGAAATCAGACTTAATGTTTCATGCCCAGTGACCCTTGGTCCTGAGGAATGGTCATTCTGATTTCTCTCCATGGGGGACGGTTTGCTTCAGGGAAAGGTAACACTTTATTGTCAAATTGACTCTCTAAAAGTACCAAATACACTATCCAATTCCTCACTTAGTCAGATATTATTTCCTCTGTAAAGAATTAATTTGTTTCAGTGTTCCTCCTTCCCATTCCAAGAATAACTGATAGGACTGAATCTTCAGATCAGGGTTGAAATCGCTGGTGGTGACGCAGATCAGACTAAAAGTTAGAACAAAGAACAGTACAAGACAAGCCCTTCAACCTACCAAGACTGTGTTGAGATATTACATCTTTCAAAATTGTAAACCCTTTGTTTCAATGTGGTAGATATCCCTTTAACTCCTGTCTATTCATACTTGGAGGAGCTGGTGTTGGACACCAGAGTACACGAAGTTAAAAATCACACAACACTAGGTTATCATCCGATAGGTTTATTTCAAAGCACTAGCTTTCGGACCGCCACTCGTTCATCAGGAAAACCACCTAATGAAGGAATGCACTCTGAAAGCTAGTGCTTCCAAATAATCCTATTGGACTTGAGCCTGGTGTTGTGTGATTTTTAACTGTATTCATACATCTGTTAAGATGCCTCTGAAGCATTGTTATTGTATCTGCCATCACCACCTCTTCTGACAGAACACTTGTCACCCTCTGTGTAAAAGAAACTTGCCTCTCACATCTTTAATCTTTCTCCCTGTCACCTTAAACCTTTGTCTCTGATAATTGACACTTCTATCCTGGGATAGCCTCCAGCTATCCATCCTATCCTTGCCTCTCATAGATTTAGAAGTGTCTATCAGATTGCCCTTCAGCCTCCAACATTTAAGGGAAAACAAACCAAGTTTGGCCAATCTCAACTCAGAAACGAACAGCCCGGTGAACCTTCTGCATTTCCTTCTTGTAGTGGGATGATCAGAACCGTATGCTTTTTCACCAGATGTGGCCTGACTGAAGTTTTATAAAGCTGCAACACAGCGTTAGCAGTTTATAAATTCCGAAGCCACTTTGACAGCAACTGAAAGGGAAAGTGAAAGTATGAGTATGCAGGAGACTGAGCAGGGTGATCCTCCAGAAGTAAAAGAAGAAGATTATAGGATATTGCAGCAGAATTGGGTCATCTGGCCGACTGAGTTTACTCACCAATCCATGATGGTTGATATATTTCTAAACTTACCGGTAGCGGGAAGCGGTGTTTTTTTTCTCTCTTTACAGAAAGAGCGGGAGCAGCAGGGGGAAGTGACGAAGACCAGAGGGGCAGCCGGGAAGGAAAGCAGTGAGTATAAATACTCACCCTTCGACGCCAACGGTCAGTTTGAGTGCGAGCAGCAGCTAAGGTAAGACAGTTTATTTTAAAATTACTTACCGGTAGCGGGCAGCGGTGTTTTTTTTTCTCTCTTTACAGAAAGAGCGGGAGCAGCTGGGGTAAGTGACGAAGACCAGAGGGGCAGCCGGGAAGGAAAGCAGTGAGTATTAATACTCACCCTTCGACGCCAACGATCACTTTGACTGCGAGCAGCTAAGGTAAGACAGTTTGTTTTAAAATTACTTACCGGTAGCGGGCAGCGGTGTTTTTTTTTCTCTCTTTACAGAAAGAGCGGGAGCAGCAGGGGGAAGTGATGAAGACCAGAGGGGCAGCCGGGTAGGTTTTTTTCCCTTTAAAAGCACGCAGGAGAAGAACCCGAGGCACTACAGAGGTAGTGTCTCCCACCCGCCCTCCTCCTCTAACGTAAATAATAAGACCCGTTGTGGTAAGTAGCTAAGTGCTGCATTTTGCTTGTTGTATTAATACAACAAGCAAAATGCAGCACTTACCTACTTACCACAACGGGTCTTATTATTTAGGTGGGAGACACTACCTCTGTAGTACCTCTGGTTCTTCTCCTGCGCGCTTTTAAAGGGAAAAAAACCTACCCGGCTGCCCCTCTGGTCTTCGTCACTTCCCCCTGCTGCTCCCGCTCTTTCTATAAAGAGAGAAAAAAAAACACCGCTGCCCGCTACCGGTAAGTAATTTTAAAACAAACTGTCTTACCTTAGCTGCTGCTCGCACTCAAAATGACCGTTGGCGTCGAAGGGTGAGTATTTATACTCACTGCTTTCCTTCCCGGCTGCCCCTCCGGTCTTCGTCAATTCCCCCTGCTGCTTCCGCTCTTTCTGTAAAGAGAGAAAAAAAAACACCGCTGCCCGCTACCGGTAAGTAATTTGAAAACAAACTGTCTTACCTTAGCTGCTGCTCGCACTCAAAATGACCGTTGGCGTCGAAGGGTGAGTATTTATACTCACTGCTTTCCTTCCCGGCTGCCCCTCCGGTCTTCGTCACTTCCCCCTGCTGCTCCCGCTCTTTCTATAAAGAGAGAAAAAAAAACACCGCTGCCCGCTACCGGTAAGTAATTTTAAAACAAACTGTCTTACCTTAGCTGCTGCTCGCACTCAAAGTGACCGTTGGCGTCGAAGGGTGAGTATTTATACTCACTGCTTTCCTTCCCGGCTGCCCCTCCGGTCTTCGTCACTTCCCCCTGCTGCTCCCGCTCTTTCTGTAAAGAGAGAAAAAAAAACACCGCTGCCCGCTACCGGTAAGTAATTTTAAAACAAACTGTCTTACCTTAGCTGCTGCTCGCACTCAAAAGTATCATCTTTACAATATCAAGAGTAGTACATAGACATTTGCAATAAGTTTTATATATGTCATCAATTTTTAAGACTTCCCAAGCATTGGCACAGTCACACGAATTTGTTTCCACATCATCATTAATCTCCCCATGGGTGTGAATATTGTAGTTGTGATCCCAATCTTTAGCATTTATTGTAATTGAAATTCACATGAATTAAACTATTATTTAATAGCCATGGAGACAACATATTGTAATATACTTTAAGTATATCATTGTGCAAATAATTGTTTCTTTTCATTTATTTCTTTTCAGAACTGTAGATTTGAGACATGCAACTATGAGCGAACAAATGACTTCATGTGTGCAAGTCTTGCTTCATATGTTAGTGCTTGTGCCAAAAGAGGTGTTCTCTTAGTAGGCTGGAGAAATTCAGTAGAGCGATGCAGTAAGTATCCTATAATAATTATTATCCTGTAAATTTCAAAATACCTCATAATATCTGTCTAAGGTTCACAATATATTATCAACATTTAAGGCAAAACACATTATTTGTTAATAGTGTAGGTTTTAACTCTGAATCAAATAACTACTGATATGTGCCAAAAACAACAAATGCTGGAGATCACAGCGGATTAGACAGCATCCATGGAGAGAGAGCAAGCTAATTTTTCGAGTCTAGATAACTCTTCATCAGAGCTGAAGCAAAGTGTGGAGGGGACAGCATTTATGCTCCAGTTTGGAGAGTTGGGCGGAGAAATGGCAAATGTAGTTCAATCTGGACAAATGCGAGGTGATGCATTTTGGAAGATCCGATTCGAGAGTGAACTACAAAGGAACCTCAATTATCCAGCATTTGATTATCTGACTATCGGATTATCCGGCATGATCGCAAAGTCCTGATGCTCAGTTAAACTATGTTATCTGGTATTTGATTATCCGGAATTTGATTAACCGAACAAGTTACTGCCTGCCCATATCCTTCGGATAACCAAGGTTCCTCTGTATACGGTAAATGGAAAAGCCCGGAAGAAAATTGATGTACAGAGAGATCTGGGTGTTCAGGTCCATTGCTTTGGAAGCAGTGCAGAGGACGTTCACCAGGATGTTGCCTGGTATGGAGGGTACTAGCTATGAAGAGGGGTTGAGTAACTGAAAGGTATTTTCATTAGAAAGACAGAGGTTGAAGGGGGGGGAATCTGATTGAGGTCTACAAAATCATGAAAGCTATAGATAGGATGGATAGCAAGAAGCTTTTTCCCAGAGTGGGGTACTCAATTACTAGGGGTCACGAGTTCAAGGTGAGAGGGGCAAAGTTTAAGAGAGATATGCATGGAAAGTTGTTACGCAGAGGGTGGTGGGTGCCTGGAACGCATTGCAAACAGAGGTGGTAGAGGAAGGTATGATAGCATCATTTAAGATGTATCTAGACAGATACATGAATGGGTAGGGAGCAGAGGGATACAGATCCTTAGAAAAATAGGCAACAGGTTTAGATAGAGGATCTGGATCAGCACAGGCTTGGAGGGCCAAAGGGCCTGTTCCTGTGCTGAAATTTTCTTTGCTCTTTGTTAAGAAGCATGTATTATGTATAGATCTGCACGTAACTGCCGTCTGATATACAAATCAAAAAACAATGGGATCAAGTCTTTTTGAATATCATCCCCATTCTCATGTTGTATTATATCCATGGACTCCTCTATATACAAGCAAATGATGTCAGAAGTAAAAAAAATTGATTTAAACTGAAGTGTGATTTATACCATACAATGATTATAATGGAAGATTATACCTGGTACTCATTATTATCGAAATTGATTAAGCTCTATCCTGGGAATCCATGCACAAATTTAAGTTTAAGCAGATTTGAGATAGCCAAGGAGGTCCCTTTGTTTACCGGTTTGCCTAGAAATTTCAATATTTTTAATATCTTGATGGAATGAAGTTGTACGTATCAATTCTATTTTGCACAGTAAAATTGTAGAGATTATTTTGATAATGTCAAATCACAACATCAAATAAATCCAAAATTTACTTGGAACACTACCTATCTTCCATTGTCAGTAGGATTAAATCAAACATCCACAAAAGCTCGCTTCGTCTCTTAATCTGATGAAACATGAGCGGCAGAGAACTCCTACATTCCAGTATTTCAAGACAAGTAACAATTTAGTTTCCGAACTTATACAGTGCAGACTAAACAACAACTATTCACAAATCCAAGCCTCCCTTTTCCTCACTACGTGCGGTGAAGAAGGCATATGGCGTACTGGCTTTTATTGGTAGAGGAATTGAGTTCTGGAGTCCTGAGGTCATGTTGCAGTTGTATAAGAGTCTGGTGCGGCCGCATCTGGAGTATTGTGTGCAATTTTGGTCGCCATACTATAGGTAGGATGTGGAGGCACTGGAATGGGTTCAGAGGAGGTTTACCAGGATGTTGCCTGGTATGGTAGAAAGGTCGTATGAGGAAAGGCTGAGGCACTTGTGGTTGTTTTCATTGGAGAAAAGAAGGTTTAGGGGTGACTTGATAGAGGTGTATAAGATGATTAGGGGTTTAGATAGGGTCGACAGTGAGAATCTTTTTCCACGTATGGAGTCAGCTATTACAAGGGGGCATAGCTTTAAATTAAGGGGGGGTAAGTATAGGACAGATGTTATGGGTAGGTTCTTTACTCAGCGAGTCGTGAGTTCATGGAATGTCCTGCCAGTAGCAGTGGTGGACTCTCCCTCATTATGGGCATTTAAGCGGGCATTGGATAGGCATATGGAGGATAGTGGGCTAATGTAGGTTAGGTTGGCTTGGATCGGTGCAACATCGAGGGCCGAAGGGCCTGTACTGCGCTGTATTCTTCTATGTTCTATGTTCTATGTTCTATCTCTTTGCTGGGCTGGAAATGTCAACTCAGCTTTCTCTCTACATATGCTGCAGACCTGATGAGTTTGTCCAGCATTTTCTGCTTCTGTTTCAGTCCTTCAGCATCTGCGGCCCTGTGTTTCTATCTGAATGTGTGTAATGGTCACAACGAAAAAACTTCAGTGATTTGAATGTATAAGTTGAGATAAGTGGATATTGTTTAATTACCATGATGGGAATTTGGGAACAGGGTGTCCCACATTGAAGAATGTTTGGCATTTTGTAGGGATAGGCAAAAGTTAAAAGATGATGGGGTCCCAGTCATAAAATAAGGATTTCACTCAGTTTATTCATAAGAGAGGATCAAATATCGATGGATAAAATGTAGAATAGTTTGGGTAGACCTAGGAAATGAGAAGTGAAAGCAAACATTGTTGGAAGACACTTATAGACCACCAATCTGTGAGATTCATGTTGAACATGGTATAAATCAGGAAATTGATTGATTGAATGATTGATTGATTGTTGTCTGAATTACAGTGAAAACTGTAGTTTCGCATGCTATACAGGCAGATCGTACCAGACAAAGTGCATCAGAGTAGTAGAACAGAGTGCTGAATACAGTGTTACAGCTGAACAGAAGGTACACTGAGAGAGATCAGAATTAATATTTTAGCCGTTCATTCAAAAGTCTGATAACAGATGCATGAAATATGGGTAACACAATTAATTGGAGGAACTGAATTTGCAAATCATTTGGGTTTACAAAGCCAGCACTAATTCTGTGGACGATGCATTCCTGGAGTATTTGTAAGATAGGTTTCTGGAACAGTGTGTCAAGGAGCTAACTTGACTCTTTTGGATTTGATGCTTTTATAGAGTTAATTGATAATGTTGCTCTAAAGGAATCTTTGTGAAAAAAATGCAGCAATGATTCGATGGAATTCCACATGAATTTTGAAAGTGATACAATTTGATGCCAGAGACTTAATCTGAGCAAGAGAAACTGAGGATATGAGAAGGAAGTTGGCTCTGGTGAATTGGGAAAACACACTAAAAATGCACTGATGGAAGACAGTTAATAACTAACACTTAAGGAAGCACTCCGAGGTCTAAAATAGATATACATTCTTTTAAAAGCGCAACACCTAAAGGGATATGTATATCTACCAAAATAAACGCAATAAGCCAAAGATTGCATTTGCTCCAAGAATGTGCTCATAAATATACAAGAAATAGTGTTAAGCCTGAGGATGGGGAGCAATTTAGCTCCCAGCACAAGAGGACCAAGGGACTTGTTAACTGTTGAACTAAAAGCAATTAGTATTAATAAATATGTGGTACTTGAAAAAGATATCTGAAATGAATTTTGATACATCTCTGGGATCAGATGAGATTCATCCCAGAGTGTCGGAGTAAAAAGCAATGGAGATAATGGATGCATGGATGGTAATCTTACATAATTCTACAGACTTTAGATTCCTGCTGGCTGAAAGGCAGAAAATGCAACATAATTAAGCATGGAGAGGGAAGAGGGAGAGGGAAGATCTACACAAATGTTCACCTAACATTTGAAGTGGAGAAAATGTCAGAATTTGTTATAAGCGAACGTGAAAAGTAAACATTTCAAAAAGTGGCAAAATTGCGCAGGGTCAAGATAAATGTACAGAAATCAAATCTTGCTTGACAAACATTTTGGAGATTGTTGAGGATGTTCTTTAGAACAAAGATAAAGGAAAACAAGTGAATGTGGTTGATTTGGATTGACAAGCTATTGATAAGGTCCTTCACAGGAGGTTAGTAAATAACAATTGAGTGTGTGGAATAGGGGCAAATACACAAGTATTGACTGAGAATTGGTTTACAGACAGAAAGCAGAAACAAAAATAAATCTATCATTCTCCGGATTGCTGATTATTACTGGTGGGTACTGTAAGGACCAGTGCGAGGTCTGCAACTGGTCACAGTCTATATGAATAATTTGGATGTGGGTACAAAATGTGCTATCTGTAAACTTGTTGATGGTACCAAACTATTTGGGAATACAAGGAGAATTCAAGGAAGCTTCAAGTTGACTTGGACAGATTAACTAAAAGGACTAGAACATGGCAAATGGAGCATAATGTGAATAATTATAAAAATATTTACTATGGTAGAAAAAAATCTGGCAGAATATTTCATAAATGGTGAGAGGTTGGGAAATGCAGGAGTCTAAGGGTATCTTGGTCCATTTGTCACAAAAAGCTAACAGGTGCAAAAGCAATTCAGAAAGCAACTGATATGTTGACATTTACACCAAGGGACTTGAATGCAGAAGTCAGGATGTCTTGCTGCATTTGTACAGTTCCTTGGTGAGTATCATGTTCAGTTTTGATCTCCTTATCTAAGGAAGGATAGAATTGCCTTTAAGGGAATTCAACCTAGATTTACTAGGTTAATCCCAGGGTGGCAGGGTTGGTTTATGAAGAGAAATTGAGGAAACAAGGCCAGTTTGCATAGCATTTTGAAGAATGGGATATAATATCATCGAAACTTAAACAAAAGGGATTTGCAGGGCTAGTAACTATCAAAAATTTGTTATTTTAATTCATTCATGAGATATCAAAGTCCCAGGCAGGCCAGCACTTATTGCTCATTCCTTGTTGCCCCTTGAAAAGGTGGTGGTGAGCTACCTTCTTGAACCACTGCAGTCCATTTGCTGTGGCTTGACCTGCAATGCCCTGAAGGAGGGAATTCCAGGAATTTGGCCCAGTGACAGTGAAGGAATGGTGATATATTTCCAAGTTAGGATGGTGAGTATGTTGGAGGGGGACTTGCAGGTGGTGGTGTTCCCATGTATCTGCTGCCCTTGTCCTTTGAGGTGGAAGTGTTCATGGGTTTGTAAGTTGCTGTCAGAGATTTTTTCTGTCAACGGATCTTTTAGATTATACACACTGCTGACACAAAATATCAGTGTGTAGGGATTAGATGCTTGTGGAGGTGGTGTCAATCAAGCGTGTTGCTTTGACCTGGATGGTGTCAAGCTTTTTGAGTGTTGTTGAAGCTGTATCAGTCCAGAATAAGTGGGGAGTAGTCTATTCTGCTCCTGACTTGTGCCTTGCAAATGGTGGATGGGCTTTGGAGAATCAGACGATGAGTTACTCCTGGCTTATTCCTAGCTTGTTATCTGCTCTTATAGTCAATGTGTTTCTGTGGCATGTCCAGTTGAGGTTCTTGTCAATGAGGACTTCAAGAGTGTTGATAGTAGGGAATTCAGTGATGGTAATACCATTGAAAGTCAAGGGGCAGTGGTTGGATTGTTTGTTATTGGTGCTGGTCACAGCTTGGCATTTGTGTGGTACAAATATTACTTGACATTTGTCAGTCCATGTCTGAATATTGTCCAGATTTTGTTGCATTTAAGCATGGACTACTTCAGTATCTGAGCAGTTACTTTTGCTATAACCTTCGGGGAAAAAAAAGGGGATAGTGTACTTATGACTATGTTTATTTAAGGCTGTGTTGAGGTGAACATTCCTCACTTAGAAAGTACTAAATCTTTGGAATTTTCTGCACTAGAGGGTGGTGAATCATTATTAATTCAATAAAGATAAAATTCTCTTTGGAGATTCACAACAGTAAAGGATATGGAAGCTATGGGGGAAGGTAGAATTGAAAGGTGGGCCAGGCCCATTGAGATGATTGGCCTTCTCCTATTCCTAAATTCATATGAAACTATTCCTGGTGGCATTATTGCACAGTTACACTGACTTTGAGATCCGATATGTAAATATACTTATATCAAGAGCAGGGGAACACAAGGAGAGAATGTGGAAGAAAATGGAAGGGAGGAAGTGGCAGAAAACAGAAAGGCAGAAATTAAGGGAATGAACGAGTGGGACAGGAGGGAGAAGGTAAGTCATATGGGAGAGAGATTGAGTGGAGGAGTTAGGGACAGAGACTATAGATCCGCATCCACGAACATCAACTAGCCACGAAACAACACGACCAGCTATCCCTAGTAGCCACACACGCAGACGACAAGCAACATGAATTTGACTGGGACAACACTACCATTATAGGGCATGCCAAACAAAGAACAGCCAGGGAATTCCTAGAAGCATGGCACTCATCCACAAACTCCATCAACAAACACATCGACCTGTACCCGGCCACTACAGCAGACAGCTGAAACTGACAACCGGAAGCGGCAGGGAAAGGCCACTATAAATGCCGGAGGAAACACCACAGAAGCGCTTCACAGGAGGCTCCCAAGCACTGAGGATGTCACCTAGACAGGGGACGAAACGTTTGCAACAAAAACTTCCAGCTTGGCGAACAGAACCACAGCATCATAAGATAGAGGAGCAGAATTAGGCCATTTGTTCCATTGACTCATTATTCAAACTTGCCTGATGTGTTTTTCAGCCCAATTCTCTTGCCTCCCCCATAACCTTTCATCCTCTTACCCACCAAGAATCTATCTAACACTCAATGACTTGGCCTTCTCAGCCTTTGCGGCAACTCGTCCTATAGATTCACCACCCCTTGGCTGGAGAAATTCTTCCTCAAGTCAAGTCAAGTCAAAATGGTTATCTCTTCACTCTGAGGCTGGGTCCTCAAATACTATTCTCTCCTACTGGTGGAAACATCTTGTCCATGTCCATGCTATCTGGGCCTGTCAGCATTCTATAAGTTTCAATCAGATTGTCCCTCAACCTTCCAAACTCTATTGAGTACAGTCACAGGGTCCTCTAGTATTCCTCACATGTGAGTAGAGAAAGGAGGGTTGGGGATTCCTAAATATATTTACTCCAGGTTGTAGGAGAGGGAGGCAGACAGAGGGAGTGTGAGAGAAAGAGAGATGAAAATGAAGAGAATGGAGAAATGGGAAGGGCAGAAGCTCGGAGAGAGAGGGCAAGAGAAGAAAGATAAGGAATGGAGGAGAAGAGAGAAGGAAGAGAGAATGGAGGAATGCAGGAGAGTGAGGAAGTGAATGCCTGTCCTCTCTGGACAGAGCTCTCAGCACCTGCATTCTCTGCTCATTTTGTGTTAAAATTATTTCAGAATGATTTCCTCTCCTCACATATTGTGATTCATTTTTATTTCCTTGTTGCATTGGCAGAGAAACAAACTGTCAAGGCACAAAGCCCAGGGGGTGACATTTAATCTGCTCACTGTTTGAAGAATGGTCGGCGCATGAATTTTCTATGAACTCTTCTGCACATAACCTTGAAATCTGCTACTGTTTGAGGGGAGATGTTTCCTGACGGAACCAGATCGTTACAGAAGATAAAGAGGGAGAAATAAACAAGCTAGCAACATGCAGCAAAAAGCCCAGAGTTGAGACTTTGTGGTTCAGGCTGGTGAAAAGGAACCTTAAATGACTATGATTACAAAAGAGGAACAGACTTTCAGCATCCAACAAACATCGAGGGAACAGTTCAATGTTTACAATCATGAGAAGCAATATTGCCTCCTGAGAGATTCTGCACCTTGATGTTGATATTTCAGTGAAATTTTATGTAACTGTAGTGATTCTGATTCAGGATCAATAATCCAAAGGACGTAGGTTCAAATCTCACTTGGGGATTTCAGAATTTAAAATGTGGATGAAACATTGTGGAAAAATTGAATCGGGTCTCAGACAAAATGTCTGTGAAACTGTCAATTGTTATAAATCTCAATTGATCCATAAGACAATGGAACAGGAGCAGATGATTCAGTCCTGCTCAATCAGGTCATGACTAACCTGATAATCTTCAACTTCACATTTCTGCCTTACCACCGTAACCCTTGGTTCCCTTATTAAGAATCTGTTCATCCCATCTTTGAGTATGCTTAACGACTCAACTCCAACCACAGATTCACTACCCATCTGAGAGAAGAAATTCATCCTCATGTCTCTGTTAAAGGGGTGACCCTTTTAATCTGAAAGGACATTAGTGAATCAGATGAATGAAATTCGATTAGCTTTATTAAATCTTCCCTTCACCTTCTCTGTGCAAATGAAGAACAATCCCAATTTTTCCAGATTCTCCTCATCACAAAACGATGAGAGTTTTTTGACAGAATAAAGCACAAGAAACTTTTTCCAATCATCAGTTGGTCAGTAACCAAAGGACATGGAGTGAATATAATTGGCAATACAGCTAGAGGTGAGATGAGCATAGCTGTTTCTAACGTGGCAAGTTATTATGATCTAGAATACACTGCCTGAAAAGGCAGTGGAAGCAAATTCAATTATAACTTTCAAAAGAAAGAGAAAATACAATCTAGTTAAACACTGAGATTCCCATCTCCCAAAGACAAATTGAGTAGCAGAGTCATGATTGTTCTGATAAACTTAGTTTCTGCTCCAGGCCCTGTTCACATTGTTAGTGAGAATTCATTCATCAGCAGTCAGACCTTTGATATCAAGTTACTGAGGCTGATTGACAGCTCACTGACCCAAGTGGCTCCAATAGTTCTCTCAACTGAGCTGGTGTTAATCGCTTTTGTTAATAAGCTGGGGATGGTCATGTCAGAGGGAGGTAGCAACCAAGGGGTTAAATTTCTTTGCCCTTTAACATTCTGTCAGATATTTCTGTTCGCATACTGAGCTACGATTTGACACACTGCTGAGTGCTGCACTAAATTCGATGGTGTGTGAGACCCGGGTTAACACAATTAGAAAACGAATTAGTCTAAGCAGCAACAGATCACTATTAGTCAAATGCAGTATGGAAACAGAGCTAAGTATCAAAGGCAGAGTGTGGGGATCACAAATCATGGGCTGAGATTTTAATGAGCAGCCAGAGGCAGAAAGGATTTTGAAAGAATAGATTTAAAGGCAACGTTAACACATTGTGGGCTGTTCCATTTATCCAGAAGCTTAAAACAGAAGCTTGGGTCAGCCAGGGTCAAATCAAAACAATGCAATACAATAACATTGAATATATTAACACCATGACTGGGACTACATGCCTTCAGTGGCACTGCGGTGGAAACCACACCAATGCAACCAATCGAACCTTTGTTGATTCAATTTGTAGATTTATCCCACTTACCATGGCAGATGCAACCTGAGCACTGTTAAAGTCTCAGCTGATCTTCAGTAATCTGACATTATTGATGCTGCACTCCAACCTTCTGCATAATAAATATTAAACCCATACATTCCACTTCACCTCAAATTTTTATTTGCTGCTATGGAACGTTCAGACAGTGGGAATCGGTTAGCTTAGTTGGCTTTTCATTGTATTGCATTTGATTTATTGCAGTCACATGCATCTACATACAGTGAAAAGCTTTGTTTGCAAGCAGTACAGGCAGATCATAGCAAGCAAGGGCATACAGATCGTAGGGTGCTGATACAGAGCAAGGCATTCAGGTCACACTGCACAGGAGTTGCATGAAGAAAGATCAACATGAATAAGATGAACATTATTTGAATTTAGAGAGTCCACTCATCAGACTAATAATGGCAGGGAAGAAGCTGTTCTTGAACTTGTAGGTGTGTGTATTCAAGCTTCTATAACTTCTGCCTTACGGAAAAGGTTGTAGGAGAGCATTTCAGGGGTGAGAGGGGTCTTGGATGATTTTGGCAGACTTTCTGCAGCAGCAAGAAGTGTATATGGATATGAGGTTGGCTTCTGTGATGATCTGGGCTGTGCACACAACCTTCTGTAGTTTCTTACTTTACCAGGCAGAGCAGTTGCCATACCAGGCTGTTTTACACCCAGATAGAATTCATTTATGGTGCATCTGTAAAAGTCGTTGAGGGTCCTTATGGACATGCAGAAATTCCTAAACCTCCTGAGGATGGAGAGGCGCCATTGTGTCTTCTTGACTGTTGCGCCTATGTGGGAAGTCCAGGACAGATTGTCAGTTATCGTCACTCCGAGGAACTTGACGCTCTCAACCCTGTCAACCTCTGTTACGTTGATGTAGCTGGGGGTGTGTTCTCCTCTTTTCTCAGTCGATGATCAGTTCTTTTGTTTTGCCAACATTGAGAGAGAGGCTGTTTTCAACACAACACCAATCCCTCTATTACCTTTCTGTATTCTGACTCATTGTTGTTTGATATCAGTCCTACCATGGTGGTGTCATCTGCAAACTTGTAGATGGCATTTTCTTTCAGAATTTGGTTACACAGTCATGGGTACACAGGGAATATAGTAAGGGACTGAGAATGCATCCTTGGATGGGAGGGGCTCCAATGTTGAGAGTTATCATGGAGGAAGTGCTGTGATCTATCTTCACTGATTGTGATCTGTGGGTCAGGAAGCTGAGGCTCCAGTTGCAGAGGGCGGAACAAAGATCGAGATCTCGGAGTTTTAAGATGAACCTGGATGGGATAATGGTGTTGAAAGCAGAGCTGTAGTCAATGAGCCTGATGGAGGTATCCTTGCTGTCTAGACTTTCCAGGGATGAGGACAGAGCTTGGGATATGGCCTCTGCTGTGGATCTGTTACATTGGTAGGCAAATTGTAAGGGATCGAGGCAGGATGGCCGGCTAGAATTAATGTGGGCCATGACCAGCCACTTGGAGCAGCTCATGATTGTGGAGGCCGGAGCCAGGGGGTGGTAGTCATTCAAGCACATGGCATGTGCTTTCTTTGGTACTGGGATGATTGTGGTCTTGTTCAAGCAGATGAGCACTTCGTCTTGTCAGAGGGAGAGTGAATACCTCCATCAGATAGTCTGCACAGAATCTAAAAGCTCATTTGGGATCTCTGTTTGGGCCTACCTATTTCCTTGGATTGACTCTCAGGAAGGCTAAACTGATGTCTGCAGCAGTGACAAAGGCAACAGGTGTGTCTGAGGCTGTCAGGGCAGGTGACACTGCACCACTGGCATTCTGCTTGATCCAAGCATAGAAAGCATTGAGCTCATCAGGGAGGGGTGTGTTTTTGTCTGCGACCTTGCCCTGCATCATTTTGTACCCCATTATGTTGTTTAGGCCTTTCCACAGGCAGCATGTGTCCTTACAGTTCTTTTGGGCCGCTTATTTGGTCTGGCATTGCCTCTTGGCTTCTCTGATGGCTTTGCGCAGGTCCTGCCTGGATTTTCTGTACAGGTCTGTACCTAGAGTTCTGTATAGCTGGTTTTATGATGCAGACTGAAGCTAATGGCATGGGTTCAATTGATGCATTCCATCTCAATCTCTCCCCTTACCTGATGTGTGGTAACCCTCAGGTTAAACCAACATCCATTGTCTTTCTGTCTTTAACGAGAGAGCAGCCCTATGATATCACAGGACTGTGGCGACCTTCCCCTTATTTATGCAGTTATCTCTCTCCAAATCTATTCCTCCAAAAAGACCAGTTCAAGATCCATGAATCAGCTGAACAGATGCTACAATCACTTCACTAACCTGCCGTATTTTGTCCTTATTCCGTTTGAAAGAGTGGTGGATTACACTTTGTGGAGGTGAGTGCAAACTGCCCACTGAAGTGACCATGTTATCTTCCCTTTTGTGGGACCCACAAATCCAGGCCTGTTAGGGCTAACCGCTGATAGACCCCAATGTTGATCTGTCATGTTTGAGGGGGATTATGATCAGTTATAACTAAGGAATGACCCAAGGGACTCAAATCACAACCAGGTTGGTTCATGAGAGTAAAGAATGGTGGACACTATCTTTTGAGGATCTTCCTTGGTACTGGTTGGGTTGACAATGCAGCTCATGTAAATGATGGTGAGCCTGCAAAACACAGAGTTGCAGTTTAATATGAAATCTGTAGCCACCAAAAATCACACCACCACCTGTAACCTGTTATTATACTTAATGGTGGTGCTGAGCTTCACAGGATTAGGAAGGAGAGATCACTGTAGTGAGCCCGAATGAGTATACAGTTCAGGGAATTTGGAGGCAGCATGGGAATTCGGTGCAGAAGGGAAGAGATGCTTTTTACTTGCCTTTTTAGCTCATAGCTTGCAATTTTTTTTTAAACAGGATAAGTTGAAGTCCAGGATCAGACTCCCAGCATAAAACAGAGAATGACATCACAGGAAAACTGTAGGTTGATTGATTGGTAATAGCTGCTAATTTGAATATCTATTATCCGTTACTTTCAGATTGAAGATAAATAGGAGAATAATTTGCAAGCTGAAAGACCAGTTGGAAATTTTTAATAATCACATTGAGAACTAAGTAAATGAAACTGAGATGCTGGATTCTAGATATGCTTCACTGTATGATGTAGTGATGGTGGACCCCATCATGGTTTTTAGTGACCATATCTGAAGCAAGTGTTAGTTGATTGAGGATTTCTGGCTGAGAGTTGATCATTTGGAATCTGACACCATGGCAACACATCAGGGAGGGGGAGAGTTATCTGGATATAGTGTTTCAGAAGGCAGTCATACCCTTAGATTAACTACCTCAAATTTGGTCAGTGGGCAGGGAGAGGAGTGTATGACTATGAGCAAGGCAGGTAGAAGGATCCAGCAGGTAATATTGAAAGACACTTAGTCCTTGAGCATCTGTAACAAGTTTGAAATTCATGCTCCCTCGGTGGAAGAGTGCAGAGACTTTAAGGAAAAAGAGCAAACTGAACAAAGCACTGTGGTAGAGAGAGTCACTCAAGAGGAGGAGAGTAAACAGTAACATAGTTGTAACTCGGGATAACATAGTCAGGGGAAGAGACACTGTAGTGCGAATCCCAAAGGCTGTGTTGCCTGCCTGGTGTCCAGGTTCAGGAGATCTCTCCTGGGCTGCAGACATACTTGAAGTGGGATGGGAAATATCCAACACAACCAAAAATATAATACTCTCAGGGTTACAAGCTAAGCCATGAACTATTGGTGCAGGGTGCAATGGACCAGACAAAACCCCCACAAAATATATTAAGAAGATAGCTTAGAAAGAGGTCAGCATGAAAATGGAGGGGCTACAATGTTGTGGGTATCACAGAGAAATGGCTGCAAGGATATCAGGGCTGGTCAATAAATATGCAGGGATACTTATCTTTTTGAAAGTCGGTTGGATTGGAACAGTGAGCAGGTTTGCTTTGTTAGTCAGAAATGCAATTAAATAAGGAGCTAGAAGCAATATAAGGTCAGAAAATATCGAACCTGCATGGGTAGAGTTGAGGAATTGCACAGGGAAAATAAACCCTACTGGAAGTTGTGTACAGGCCTCTCAGCAGTAGTCAGGATGCCAGGCACAAACTAAATCAAGAGATGAAAGAGCATATGAGAATGATGCAGCTGCAATAATCACGGAAACTTTAATATGCAGGTGGACCAAGAAAATCAAGTTTGTAGTAGATCCTAAGAAAAGGAATTCACGGAATTTCTATGAGAAGGTTTTTTTGGAGCAGCTTATGGTAGAGCCCATTAGGGAACACATAACTCTGAATTTAGTGATGTTTAATGAGGCAGATTTGATTAGGGAGCTTAAAATTAAGAACTCCTAGGTGACAGTGAGAGGGAGAAACTTGAATAAAATGTAACAGTGTTACAATTGTACATTGGTAACTGAAATAGACATGAGGGAAGAGCTGGCCAGAGTTGATTGGAAGGGGAAACTAGCAATGGTGGCAGAGTTTCTGGGGATAATTTGGGAGGCAAAGCAAGAATTCATCCCAAGGAAGAAGAAACATAATAAGGAATTAACAAGGCAATCATGTTCAGGGAAAGCATAAAAGCAAAAGAATAAGTGTACAACGGGATGAAGAAAGCTATAGGATTGTGAAGCCTTTAAAACCAGCAGAGGAAAATGAAAAAAAAAGGTAGAGAAGATGAAATGTGAAATATACAAGAAGATTGCAAGAGTTTATTTTGAAAATATAAAAGGTTAAAGAGAAGCAATAGTGGATCTTGAAAATGGACCTGGAGAAATAGAAATGGAAAACAAAGATATGTTGGAGGAAATTAATAGGTACTTTGCATTAGTTTTCATGGCGGAAGGCATCAGGAGTTCACCAGAGCTTCAAGAGAGTCAGAGGGCAGACATGAATATAATTGGCATCATGAAGGAGAAGTTGCTGGTTCAGGAATCACTGGAGTCAGGGAGGGTCCTATAGGACTGGAAAACAGCTATTATAACATCCCTATTTAAGAAGAGTTGGAGGCAGAATACAGGAAACTATAGGCTGGTTAGCCTGCCCTTGGTCATTGGTATGATTTTAGAATACATTATTAAGGATGAGATTGTCGTGTATTTGGAAGTGCATGATAAAATAAGGCTAGGTTAGCACACGGCTTCATCACGTACAGGTCAATTCTGG
This sequence comes from Chiloscyllium plagiosum, assembly GCF_004010195.1. Classification (NCBI taxonomy): domain Eukaryota; kingdom Metazoa; phylum Chordata; class Chondrichthyes; order Orectolobiformes; family Hemiscylliidae; genus Chiloscyllium; species Chiloscyllium plagiosum. The sequence goes on along the minus strand of NC_057746.1, from coordinate 16,097,318 downwards.
TAAATCTGAATTTTAACAAACTTAGACAAAGGAGATCCAATGAATTTAATCTATTTGGGGCAAGGTACTGGCATGGGTAGAGGATTGACTGACTGTCAGAAGGCAAAGAGGGGCGATAAAGGAGTCTTTTTCAGGATGGCAGTTGGTGACGAGTGGAGTTCCGCAGCAGCCAGTATTGGGTCCGCAACTATTCACATTATCTAGTTACAATCTGGATGAAGAAACTGAGGGCATTGTTACTATATTTGCCAACGACACAAGGATAGGTGAAGGGACCGATAGTGGTGAGGAGGCTGCAGAAGGTTTTGAACAAGTTAGGAATGTGGGCAAAGAAATGGCAGATGGATTACAATGTGGGAAAGTATTAGATTTGAACTTTGGTTGGAGGAATATAGGCATACGCTATTTTCTAAAAGGGGAAATAATTCAGAAGTCTGAAGCACAAAGGGACTTGGGAGTCCGAGTTTAAGATTCTCTTAAGTTTAACATGCAGGTTCAGTTGGCAGTTAGGAGGGTAAAGCAATGTGGGCATTCATTTCAAGGAGGCTAGAATACAAGTGCAACAATTTACTTCTGAGGAGGTAGAAGGGTCTAGTCAGACCACTTTTGAAATACTATGAGCAGTTTTTGACCTTGTATCTAAGGAAGGAAGTATTGGTCTTAGAAGGATACAGAGGAGGTTTAAAAGGATGATCCTGGGAATGAAGGGCTTGTCATATGAGAAGTGGTTGAGGACTCTGGATCTGTATTGGATGGAGTTTAGAAATCTGGTGGTGCCAGTGGAGTGAATCTCATTGAAACTTCCAGGATACTGAGAGGCCTGGAAAGAGTACATGTGGAGAAGCTGCTTCCAATAGAAGGAGAGATTTGGACCTGAAGTCAGAAGTCACATGACACCAGGTTATAGTCCAACTCACAAGCACTTGAAGCTCTGCTCCTTTGTTAGGTAAGTATCACTTCACCTGACAAAGGAGCAGCACTCCAAAAGCTTGTGATGTCAAACAAACCTGTTGGACTGTAACCTGATGTTGTGTGACTTCTGATCTTGTCCACCCCAGTCCAACATCAGCACTTCAATATCTTTGGATCTGAGGTCACAGCCTCAGAGTGAAGGGCCAATTCTTTAGAACTGTGAAAAGGAAGAATTCCTTCAGCCAGAGGATGGCATTATCTGCAGAACACATTGCCACAGAAGGCTGTGCATACAAGGTCACTGAGTGCATGTAAGGCAGAGATAGATAGGCTCTTGATTAATAAGGTGATCAAAGGTTACGGTGAGAAGATAGGGAATGGGGTTGAGATTGCTTGGAGTCTTCATGCAGTGGGCACTACTGGAAGTCCACTTGTAGCATTTAATAGCAGGAAAATTGAGTAAACCACAAGCATTACCAAACTTTTGTCAATAGATGCTATAGGGTTCTTATGTGAGTTGTGTTTTGTATGATGTGTAACCAACTATTACATCGAGGAGTAAACATCTTGAAGAAACATGAAGAAGTTGGCTGGGCCACTGGAGATATCACTCACTGGTGTTGCATAGCTTGCCTATCTTTTATGACCTAATGTAAGAGTATGTGAACCTTTTGAAGGGTGACTAAACACACTAGTTTGGCATTTGGTTTAGAGTGAAATGGTAAGCTTTATTGCACCTTCCCCCATTCTGTGAGTAGTTTCAGACATTCATTATCAGATTCCTTTGCTTATACACCTTGAAGATATGACCTAGGTCTGTGCAGGTTCTGCCATTCAGTAAGGAGCACCCTGATTGTAGAAAGCATAGAGGATTTCAGCAATGTCTTTTCCCTTGCAATGAAAAATGGTGACCCCTTCAGATCTTTTATTTTCACCCCAGGCCATGGAATGGGTTTGAGGATGGGTGATCAAAGTCAGTTTCAGCCAGGTGAAGGATCAGACAGAGTGGATAATCCCACTGCAGTGTCCAGTTTAAAATTCATGTTGTGACCAGTACTATTATATACTACCAAGGTGTCCTTATTTCCAGCATCTGCAGTCCTTTCAATTTTTTGCTCCTATTCTTGATACCTCATCGTCAGAGATGATATGTTTTTCATTTTTTGACCTGAAATGCAAGATGTCTGCTATCACATACTGGTTAAAATGCTCCTTCCTATGCCTTTGCATTAAAGGCTAGGCAGACTTGGCAGTGATGTGGGTTTCGTCAAAATAGAAGCATCGGATGATTGTGATGATTACAATTTCTCCTTTCTGCTTAACATTGTCGTAGACAATCTGAAGGACCTCACGTATCTACAGTTACATTGTGCATGTAAAGAGATTGTTCCAACATAATCAATATTTTCCAAGTTTCTTGGGAGTCCCTGCTGATACTTTCTTTTCTGGTGTACAATGAGATCCTTTTGAAAAGTAAACCTTTAATGACCTCTTCACATTGAAAGGTTTCTCCATTAACTCTCTACCCTCTGTATTGTGAGGGATCTAAGGCCTTGGAGCAACCTCACAATGATGTCACAGAGCTTCTTCTCACATGACATGAGTAACTTTGTGGATGGAGCGAGCCAATGAGATGGGTGGATCGGTTCAGTTAATGGTCTTGTGGTGCAAAGGTAGTGTCCCTAACTCTGGATCAAGGGGCCCAAGTTCAAGTTGTAGCTGCTCCAGTGATATGTAATAACATTCCTGAACAGTTTGATTAAGAAATATCAAGATCAGTAGAATCCTGACAACAGTCTCTTACCAAAGTGACAAGGAGGTCAGAACCTGCCAGATGTCAGATTATCATCTCTCTTTATATGGAGTGGTAAATTTTTTGGGGGGAGCAGGGGCGGGGATGGTGGTGGGGGTTGTTGGGGGCGGAGATGATCTGGTAACACAATTGGCTGGTTTGCATCATATAGTGACGCCAACAGCAAGAGTCTGATTCCTATACCAGCTGAGGCCACCATGAGGATTGTGTATTCTTGGCCTCATGTCTTGCATGAGGTGTGTTAATCCTCAGATTACACCACCACCAGTTGACTGAGAGAGCAGTTCTCTGAGACTATACCTTTACCTGGCATGCTGTAAACAGATTTCTGCAGGAGCTTAAGTGAAGACAGTTCTTAACTTTGCCTTCTCCTCTACCAGTAATGACTTGAAAGGAAACTCTCAGGCGTGATCCTACAACTATATGAGAAAAGATGATGGCAGCGGTCTTGAAAATTGCAGCAGCCGTGATGATCAAGATTCAGACCCAATATTTTTGAGAGAAAAGAACTCGTTGGAGAGAAGAAGGTTGAGAGTTGACTTGATAGAGACATATAAGATAATCAGAGGGTTAGATAGGGTGGACAGGGAGAGCCTTTTTCCAAATATGGTGACGGTGAGCACAAGGGGGCATAGCTTTAAATTGAAGGGTGATAGATATAGGATAGATGTCAGAGGTAGTTTCTTTACTCAGAGAGTAGTAAGGGTATGGAATGCTTTGCCTGCAACGGTAGTAGATTCGGCAACTTTAAATACATTTAAGTAATCATTGGACAAACATATGGATGTACATGGAATAGTGTATGTTAGATGGGCTTGAGATTGGTATGACAGGTCGGCGCAACATTGAGGGCCGAAGGGCCTGTACTGTGCTGTAATGTTCTATGCTCTATGTTCTATGTTAACTCAAGAATCACGTTTCCAAAAAAGAGTTTTGGTACAGCTTTAAGACTAGCCTGTTGCTAGAGGAGCCACAGTACTGAACAGCTGCTGCGAAGGAAATATCTTGGGCCAGAACTCTTGCAAACAAATCCATCAGAGACAATGCAAGTCAATACAAATATTTTGCAGCCAGTGTTAAGGGAAATCAACCATTAAGGGAACAGAAGAAAAAAAAACAGGGAAAGTAGTAAAAAAAAACCATTAATGACAATGGGGATAAATCTGGATTAAGCATCCCTAAAAAATGAACAAACTACTCACCACACCGAGCACATTTCATCGTTCAGAGGAACAATCCAGAAAAGGAGCTGGGTAGCACACGTAAAAATTCTAATAGTCATTAGCTGCTTTAGATAACTTATTTAGTGGAGAATTTATCAACAAGGAAGAATAGAAAATTTTTCAGTAACAGGTTATACTTCCAATGATGGAAAAACATGGAAGTAAGGATTGTATTTTGGAATTCATAGTTTGAAATCCCTCAGTGCCACTGAGAACATAAGAACATTGAACACAAGAACTAGGAGCAAAAGTTGGCAAATCAACCCATTAATCCTGCTCTACCATTTAATACAATTTCAGAAATGGCTGGAAAAGCTCAGCAGGTCTGGCAACATCTCAGGAGACAAAGCAGAGTTAACTTTTCAGGTGCAGTGACTCTACTTAGAACACAGAACATAGAACATTACAGCGCAGTACAGGCGTTTCGCCCTCGATGTTGCGCCGACCTGTCATACCAATCTGAAGCCCATCTAACCTACACTATTCCATGTACATCCATAAGCTTGTCCAGTGACGACTTAAATGTACTTAAAGTTGGCGAATCTACTACCGTTGCAGGCAAAGCATTCCATACCCTTACTACTTTCTGAGTAAAGAAACTACCTCTGACATCTGTCCTTTCTCTATCACCCCTCAATTTAAAGCTATGCCCTTCATGCTCACCGTCACCATACTTGGAAAAAGGCTCTCCCTGTCCACCCTATCTAACCCTCTGATTATCTTATATGTCTCTATTAAGTCACCTCTCAACCTTCTTCTCTCCAATGAAAACAGCTTCAAGTCCCTCAGCCTTTCCTCGTAAGACCTTTCCTCCATACAAGGCAACATCCAAGTAAATCTCCTCTGCACCCTTTCCAAAGCTTCCACATCCTTCTTATAATGCGGTGACCAGAACTGTACACAATACTTGAGGACATTCCAGGATCCACAGTTCTTGGTTTATTTTGCTGCCAATTCATACGGTCACACCTGATTCTCATCCTGTCCTCAATTTCATTTTCCTCACTGTTCTTCATAACCTTCAACCCATTGCTACTTTTAAAACCTGTTTAGCTTCTGCTTAAATTTTACTCAATGTCCCCAGCATCTACCACACTCTGGAATAGAGAATTCCACAGAATCACAAATTATACTGACTCCCTTGCACTAAGAAAGGGCGTAATTGAAAGCAAGGATATCTTTATCAATGCACACACGTCTTACTGTGTCTTAAAGATACACTGCCTGCCTGATCTAGAATCTATGCAATAATACATTATTAATTGGAAACATGGTCATTTGATGCTGCTTCTATTAAGTTAAATACAGCTGAGCTGTATTCATTTACTGACCCAAATTGCATATTTCTTGGCACTCATATCTAACGAATATTAACCATTTGCAATCTTGAAAGTTTTAATTGACGTACTCCAACAGCCTTTCCTCGGCAAGATTTTCACCTCATATTTGCGAGGATGTGCTTGCTGACATAAGGCTGAATAATCAATTGTATTCTATTATTCATTAAGCTGGAGAACTGGTGGTGTAGTGATAATGTCATTAGACTAGTAAACTAGATAGCCTAGGCAAATAACTTGGAAGCATTAGTTCAAGTTCCACCATGGCAGCTGGGTGAATTTCAGTTCAGTTGATAAAAATCTGGAATTGAAATCTCGTTTCAGAATGATGCAGTGATGCTGTTATTGATTGCCATAGAAACCAATGCAGTTCTCTAACTCCCCTTCAGGAAGCCACCTGTCATCCTTACTCAGTCTGGCCTATGACTCTCGACCCTCAGCCATGTGAATGAGTGTTTCCCTGTTGAAAATGGACAGAATAAACCTCTCAGTTCAGGATGGGAAACAGATGCTGGCCTTGTCACTGACACACACATCACATGAAGGAATAAAAAAAAGTAATCAGTTTTTGTCATCTTTCCTGTCACAACTTTACAAAATAAGTTGTACCATATTTCCATTCCCTTTGCAGTGGAAAATATGTTGCATTAATGGAATCGATAAAAAGAGAATATTATTCAAAATTCCTTTACAGACACCTTTCTTCCAGCCACATTCATTTCATTGCACATATTACTTCTGCAATGTTTGACTCTCTTTCTAATCAACAATACCACATTGCGAAAGAGATCAGGCTCCAGGTTTGATGATAGACAAAGAAAAGTAGCGCTACCAGTTTCCCTGGCTACAAAATTAACTTGATGCTGGAATAACAAGTGCAGTAACAATTAATTAAATCTTTATCATTTTGATTGTTTCCCACAGGGGAAAAATATTAGTAAAAACAGAAATATTTGGTAATCAATCCACTGCTCTGAGATATACAAAAGCAGCCGGACTAGCATGTGCCATTTGCAAGCTAAACTGTTTGTTGTCTTTGAAATTGGGTGAGAAATGAAAGCTTCATTGGTAATTGTGAAGTTTTCTTAATTTTAATTGTCAAAACATGGCACAGAAGCCAATGAAAAAAATGTGCATTTCATCACGTGATGTTGAACTCAGTGCAAAAATACCACAGATACAGAAAAATCTGAAGCAAATGACATCATGGCAGCCACCTTTGATACAGTCAAAAATCATTAAATCTTACTGATTGATGCCATTTTGATTATATTTGGAACTCCTTCAACCATCTTGGAAAGGAATATCTCCATTCTTTTATATGTAAACACTATCTTGGTAAAAGGAAAACTGGCCTTCATGCTGTAAACAGTGAACGCTTCAACTAATTTTGATTTTTATGTCAGAATACCATGTATAATTATATATAATGTCAAGATGCAATACACCAAGTTCCACAGAAGTGGAAGTTTGAAGTTAATTCTTGACCTTAAATTCTCTTTCACTAGACTTTTTGAATGCAAACACTTAAGTATGGCCTTTAACCAAATGACAAATGATCTCCCTAAAAGGGCTTTGGCACAGCTGCCAATTTTACACATTTGAACAATAACTTGAGTTTTATTTAGTTTTCAAGCTAATCCAGAGGCATTACAGTTGCCAATAAACTGGTGACAGCAACCTCTCAAATGCACAATTTGATCTAAGCAATCTATGGTGTCAAGAGCTTGACAGATAACAATTTCTCCATAGCTCTAAACCACAGTTTGAATTCGTTGTCATGGGACTCTGGTAGCAATTAGTTTCTTTGATTGCTGCTGGATTTGTTATGTGAGTGTTCACTTTCCCACAGTGATTGACTTCAACTGAGACCCAGAGCTGGTAGTTCATCACTGGCTGCCATTACATAAGAATTACATGAATAGGGTCGGCAAGTCTTTCGTAAAAGAGAGCTGGAAACCATATTGTTACAAACTGATTTACTTAGACTTAGTACCTCCAGTTCTCTTTGTTATAATGCGGAACTAAACTCTGCCATCGCTCCCCATTCATTGCAATCTGTATTGTCCCAGTCCAGGTATAGCTCCACTCTTGAAAGTTCTTAAATTACTTCACCAAATCTACTTTTACCAGCTTCATATTCATTTCCATGGATACTATTGGCATCTGGTGGTGTCCACTCAGCTGCCCTCTGGTAGGGACTATGTCTGGGTGATGAAATGCATCTCCTGTCAATCTCAGTTGCCTCTCTATCATGATGCCTTGAAGACACGTCTGACTAGCCCTGTGTAGCATAATTACACGATGTTTTCCTTTCTCCCAGTCATGTCAAGAGTCATATGAAGGTAATGTTGGTAAAAATGCCCAACTTACATGACACATTTGTTGTTATCTTCCATAACTCATTAGCCTAAATTCTGGTTGGTACAACAATATAAGTATAAATCTCATGGTTGTAGTTGATGGTTTTGGATGCTCACATATTGGTGGTGTCACTGAAAGGCTGATACTGCTTTGTTGTTTTATTGTAAGGATGTTGACCTCTAAAGCAACCTTCCCGGAAATATTGCTTCCTAGGTAAAGTGAGTGATTCATGTCCTTGATAATCTGTTGCATGATAGTGCTAGTGATGCTCTGTTGCCACCCAATCATCTTTTATGAGCTATTGTGTTGACCAGCCATTGACTAACTGATGCACATATCTTGCAGTTTGCGTGATGATTCAGCCGAAGGTCATGTCACCTGCAACATCCAGGTCTGTCAGAAAGTGATTTCACAACAGGACATCAAATTCTGAAGCCTCCATTACATTGCTCATGTTAACGTCAGTAATCATGGATATGGATGTGAAGATGGTAGTAGAATAGCAATACTGCATTTGAGCTTCTGAGTTCCTTCATTGCCATCTGCACTAATTTCTTTGTTATTCTTTCTTTTTGCTGTTTTTTTCCCCTTTTGATGGAAGTCTTTTGCTTCAGTGAAGCATTGAAGATGGGCCTGCTGAGCATGTTACAGTACTCAGCGATCGGAGGCTGCGAGTGGGCCCTGCCTGAGCAATGTTCTAGGACTGGTATTTACAGAATCGGACAGGGTGGCAGCAGCAGGGGGAAATCGAAGGTGGTAGCATTAGGGGCAGCAAGCACTCAGCTCCTCCCCAGACTCCAGGCTGTGGCCTAGTCCAGGCAGTTGCATGGAGATAAGATTTCAGTAAGACTTTAATGTCTCTATGTTTCTTATTCCTTTATTTCTGCTGTTTCTTTATTCCGGTTTTGCAATCGAGTGCGTAACTAAGATAGTGCCAGTCACAACAGTGGAGGCAAGATGGCATCGAAGAGTGGTGACTTTCATAGAGATGTACAGGATGGAAACAGACCCTTTGGTCCAACTCAACCATGCTGAACAGATATCCCTGAACTGATCTAGCCCCATTTGCCAGCTGGAGCACTGCAGCAAGCCTGAGACAGATATGAGTCAGGGAGCTGTTGAAGCGCCAGGCAACTGGAAACTCAGGGTCTTTCTTGAGGACAGAAGATCTGTTCTCAGATCAACATCTCTGTCTTAGGCTTGCTGCAGTGGTCCAGTGAAGCTCAGTGTAAGCTAGAAGAGCAACACCTCTTTTTCTGACCGGGGAGTTAGGGGGTGAGTTACTTCCCATAGTGTTCTGAGCTTCTGACCTGCTCTTGCAGTCACTGTGTTTATGTGGTGAGTCCAGTTAAGTTTCTGATCATGGTGACCTCAAGAATGTTGATAGTCGAGGATTCAGTGATGATAGCATCATTGACATTCAGATGGCGGGGTCAGATTTCTCTTATTGGTGATGGCCACACCTTGCATTGCGTGGCACAAATGTTACTTGCCACCTGGATATTTTCCAGGTCTTGTTGCATTTGAACATGGACTACTTCCATATTTGATGTGTCGGGAAATGGTGCTGAATATAGTGCAATCGTTGGCAATCACCTCCACTTCCAACCTGATGAGAGAGGAAGGTTCTGCAGTTGTTCAAAAAAAGGTTTCATCAGCACCTTTCTGAGGGAAACTGAGGATGAGTAGTAAATGCTGGCCTTGCCTGTGATTCCCATGTCCTGTCAATGAATTATAAGGAGCCACATTGGGATTCATGCTGAAAAAAATAAAAGAATTATGTTGAGGTAGAACTTCTCACAAGAAAAATGCTTCAAATCAAATGATGTGCCAATTATGCAATGTTGCCACTGCTGTAATCCTGAAAATGTTGGAGGCATTTTGAACACAGGAGATATCCTCACATTGAAATGCAATAAGGCCCAGGCAACCTGTTTCATTGAAATGGTTGGAGGTTAAATATTGGCAGGACACAAAGGAGAACTCTTTCCCATCAAAGTGAAAGGGTAGGCGACGCCTTGATTGAGTATCTTCTTTGAGAGAATGCTACCTCAGACAATGCAATCCCTTAGTGTTGACCTGTCACCAGCGCAGCATTGCCTCAATACTTCCTAAGTGACAGTGCAGTGTGTCATTAATGCTGACCTTCTTACAATGTAGCCCTCCCTTTCTGCCGAACTTAATAAAGCATTTCACCAGTACTGATCCCTTGGTCAGTGCACTAGTTTCTCAGAACTCCCTCAGTACTGCCCATAATATCATGAAGCAGTAAGACCCACAGGAATAGTGCTAGGCCATTTCTACCATCAGCTCTCCTGTGCTTTTCAATGAAATCTTGACTGATCTGATAATGATTCCTGAAGAAGGGCTTATGCCCGAAACATCGATTTTCCTGTTCCTTGGATGCTGCCTGACCTGCTGCGCTTTTCCAGCAACACATTTTCAGCTCTGATCTGATAATGCTCAACTTGATTTTCCTGCTTTTTCCCTATAACCCTTGAGATCCTTACTAGTTAAAAATCTGCTTATCTCAGACTACTAAGTGCAATCCTTTACATTAAAATAATGCCCGCTAGTCTTCGATTCAACCACATAGTCATAGCCCTCATTCACTACTGACCCTCTGACAGTGTGGCACTCCCTCAGTACTGACCCTCTGAATGTGTGGCACTCCTTCAGTTCTGAATCTCTGACAGTGCAGCACTCCCTCAGTATGAAACAAAACTTGCGGCAAAGCTCATCTGACGGCATGAACATTTATATCATTTTTAAAAAAATAGTCTCCTTCTTGCCTTGAGATTGAAATCAGAGAGCAGTTCAAATCTGATTTACAGTAGATTTAACCCTTTGAAGGACGACAAGGCTTTGATAGTTCCATGATCTACCTATAGTGGAGTTCTTACCTGGGTAACCTCTTTGGAATCAACTGTTAATTAGAGATGTACAAGACTAGAACATGGAATAAGCAGAGTTTTGGGGAAATTTTGCAATTTTAAGGAAAGGTTGGACAGGCTAGGCCTGCATCTGGTGAAATATAAAGATAGTTTAATTGAAACATATAAGATCCTGAGGGGACTTGACCAGGTGGATGTAGAAAGGATGTTTCCTCTCGTGGGGGAATCTCGAATGAGGTGTCACTGTTTAAAGATTAAGAGGTGACCATTTAAAATAGAGACAAGTTGAAAAGAAAAGTCTGTTAGTCAGTTGTGAGTCTTTGGCATTCCCTTCCTCATAAGGCAGCAGATGCAGGGTCTTCAAATATTTTTAAGGCAGAGGTAGATAGATTCTTGATGACCAATGAGATGCAATATTATCAAGGGTGTACTGGAAAGTGGAGTTGAGGTTAAAAACAAATCAGCCGTGCTCCTATTGAATGGGAGAACAGACTTGAAGGGCTGAATGGCCTTCCATTGCTTGTAGGTTTATTTGTTAGATTTACCTCCTGGATCTCAGTAACAATCACATCGGACCTAAATTGCTCCACTGAGGAGCCTTTTCCATAATCTGCGCTTTATGACTTCATCTTTAAACTGCATCTTCAGAAATGTTTTAAAGACCAACATTCACCCAGCCTTTGATTTGAAATCATCAGCCAATTCCCAAAGCTTTAAATCATCAGCTCTCATTACCAGATTCAAAAGTAAATGTTACAGGGTCTGTCAAACATTCCGGAGCTAATGTACTCAGTTTTCAAAGTGATCTGACTATTCCATCATTCCAAAAACTGCTTCTCCACCGAAATCTGAAATTCGTTCTTTGGGCTCACTATTTCTCCTTGGTGTTTTAACAGTAGCACAGAACAGAAGTAAGATTCTTTCAAGTGCAAGTCAGCTTTGGAGAGATTCCAACCATTAATTGTCTGTTTTATTAGCAAGAAAATTGTTTGATTTTGCAATGAGTTACTTTTGTTCTTTGTGCTTTGCGCATTTGTTGAGTTCAGAAGCAAAGTCAGGATTTATAGGAAACATTTTGTTCATGAACAATGTAATAATTTGATTGAACAGATTTTCAGCCCAGGAAGCATCTGTCTCCAGAGCTTCATTGTGAACAGTAAAAGAGTTAATGACCTTGCAGAGAAATTGGCAAAGTGCCGGGAATTATGCACGAGGTTAGTGAAGGTTATGTTTTGTTGAATATCCATTGGGACTCTTCAAATTGTTATGTTGTGGGATTGGTGAAAATTTCAACACCAGGCCTTGTGTTTAGAGAATTTAAACTGAAACTAACATTCAATATCAGGAGGCTGAAGGTACTGTATTTGGTCCTTGCCACAACTTCCACTCCCTTATTATTGACTGCGTCCCTTCTCCCCAGCTGCGGCTAAGCCAGATTTGTTCACAACCTTGAAAACCTATTTGTCTCTGAGCTGAATTTCTGGTCACATCTCCTCTGCAGCAGCTAGACTGCCTACTTCCATTTGTGCAGCGTCACCAATTTCACTCTGTCTCAGCTCATTGGCTACTGAAGCCCTCATCCCAGGTATTTTTCCTAACCTCCAGACATGATGACGTCAATTCATCCCTGCCCAATCTCTACCTCCTACTTTCTGTGAACTCTCTGCCTGTGTCTTAACTCACAGCGAATCCTGTTCACCAGATCAACTTCAGCACTTGAAGTCCGACTGTGGCTCTGACTCTACTCTAGCACCACCTAGTCTTGGAAATGTTCATTCCTGCTCTCAGATCTCTCAATGGTCTTCCTAACCAAACATGTTTGAAGTCTCTGGGCTCCTGTATCTCTCAGCTTTTGACCCTCCACACTGTTATTCTTCTGATTGCTGGTGGTTATGCCAGCAATTAGCACAAGACGCTGGAATTCCTTCCCCAAATATTGACAAGACCATTAGTTGTTGTCCATCACCAATTTCCCCTGAGAAGGTGGTGAGGATCCACCGTCCTTTTTAAAAATTCTTTCATTGCTGGGCCAGTGATCATTGCCTATTTTGTGTTGTCCTTGAGAGGTTGGTGCTGAGTTGCCTACCTGACCTGCTACAATCCATTCGGCACAATGCCATTAGCGAAGGAGTTCCAAGATTTTGACCCAGCAGTAGTGAAGGAACTGCAGCAATATTTTCCAAGTCAAGATTACATTTTTTTTTACATTAAATTACATTACAGTGTGGAAACAGGCCCTTCGGCCCAACAAGTCCACACCGACCCGCCGAAGCATAACCCACCCATACCCCTACATTTACCCTTACTATGGGCAATTTAGCATGGCCAATTCACCTGACCCGCACATCTTTCGACTGTGGGAGGAAACCGGAGCGCCTGGAGGAAACCCACGCAGACACGGGGAGAACATGCAAACTCCACACAGTCAGTCGCCTGTGGCGGGAATTGAACCCGGGTCTCCGGCACTGTGAGGCAGCAGTGTTAACCACTGTGCCACCGTGCCACCCACACAGTAGTTGTCTTGGAGTGGAGCCGGCAGGTGGCAGTTTTCCCATGAATCGGCTTCCTTGTCCTTTCAGATGGCAGTGCTCATTTGTTTGGAAGATGCTGTTTAAGCAGCCTGTATGAATTTCTGCAGGACAACTTGTAGTTTGTATGCACTGCTGCTCCTGCTTATTGGTGGTGGAGGGAGTGTATGTTTGTGGATGTTGTAGCTAGCAAATGGGCTGCTTTGTTCTGGATGGTTCAGGCTTCTTGCATGTTGTTGGTGCTATACTCAGTGAGGCAAATAGGGAGTATTCCATCACAGTCCTGACTTATGCCTTATAGATGGTAGACAGATTGTGCGGAGTCAGATAGTCATTTACTCACTGCAGGATTCAAAGCATCTGATGTCTGCCTTTAGCCACTGCATTGTGATGATGGATCCAGTTTAGTTTCTGGTCAGTGGTAATCCCAGAATTTTCATAAAGAGGGATTCAGCAATGGTGATGCTGTTTAATCTAATGGGTGGTTAAATTCTCTTTTGTTGAATATGGTCATTGCCCTTGAATGGCATGGATTTGGTTATCATTCATCAACCCTGGATATTATCCAGGCCTTGCTGTACCTGGACTGGAGTGCTTTAGTATATGAGAAGTTGCAAATGTGTTGACCATTGTTCAAACATTAATGGGGAAACCCATTTCTGACCTTATGATGGAGGAAAGCTGGTTGATCAAGCAGTCAAGGACGCAGGTCTGAGTAACTTCTGTGAAGGAGTCCTGGAGCTGAGTCAATTAATGTCCAATGACCAAGGTCATCTTCCACTATGCTAGATATGACTCCAGCCAGTAGTGAGTTTCCCTTGGATGGAATGTAGTTTTATTGGAGGTCCTTAATGCCACACTTGGATCAAATTCAGCTTTGATATCAATGCTAGTCTCTCTCCAACCACCCTCTTATACTGGTTTATGAAAGAAAGGTGTAATAAGGTTAGGAGCTGAGTGGCTGTTGCAGAACTCATTTTGAATGCCAGTGGGCAGGTTATTTCTACATAAGTGCTGCTTGATAGCATTGTTGATGAAACCTTTCATCACTTTACTGAGGGTTGAGAGTAGATCGATAGACAGTGATTGGGCGGGTTGGATTTAGCCTGCTTTTTATGTACAGGACATACCTGAGCCATTTTCTGCATTGACAGATGATAAATGCCACAGTTTTAGCTGCTGTCCATTTGTTCTTAGTGCACCCATAGTGCTGTTCGAAATTCCAGGACTTTCAGCCTTCACAATGGAGGAACAGCAATACAGTTTGAGGTCAGGATAGTGCGTTGCTTGGGAGGAGGTTGCAATTGCTGGTGTCCTCATGTATCTGCTCTCTTGCCTTTCTAATTCATCAGTGACATGATTTTGGAAGGTGCTGTTGAAGGAGGTTCTGGTGAGTTACAAGTTCTACTTGTAAATGTTACACATTTCTGACATTATGCATATTGTGGACCGGGTGGGTACTTAAGTTGCTGGTGAAATGCTCAGGGAGCGGTCTTTAAGAACATAGTAGCAGGAGTAGGCAATTCAGCCCCTTGAACCTACTCTGTCATTTAATCCAGGTATGGTTGATCTCATCTTGGCCTCAACTCCACTTGCCTGCCTCTTCCCCGTATCACTTCCTGAAGAAGGGCTAATGCCCGAAACGTCGATTCTCCTGTTCCCTAGATGCTGCCTGACATGCTGCGCTTTTCCAGCAACACATTTCCATCCCGTAACACTTCAATCCATTACTGTCATAAAATTACTACAGTACAGATGGAGACCATTCAACTCATCTAGTTTGAAGCAATCCCCACAAGAGCATCCCATCTAGATTTAACCCCACAATTACCATGGCTAATCCACCTAGCTACACATTCCTTGATGCTATGGGCATTTTAGCATGGTCAATCCACAGAAATTGCATATTGTTGCACCTTGGGAGGAAACCAGAGCACCCAAAGGAAACAGACACGAGGAGACTGCGCAAACTGTACACAGGCAAGGTTAGAATTGAACACAGATACCTAGCACTGTGTCACTGTACAATCTCACTCCTCATTAAATTTACACAATGCTCCGGCATCCAGCACACTCGTCATGAATTCCATGTATTCATGGCTCTTTGAGAGAAACAGTTAGAACATAAAACGATACAGTGCGGAATAGGCCCTTCGGCCTCAATGTTGCACTGACCTTTGAAATAATCTAATCCCATTTCCTTGCATTAACCCATCATTATCCATATTCTTGTCCAAGGACTGTTTAAATGACCCTAATGTGGCTGAGTTAACTACATTGACAAGCAGGACATTCCACGCCCTTACCACTCTCTGAGTAAAGAACCTGCCTCTGACATCTGTCTTAAATCTATCACCCCTCAAGGTGCAGCTATCATACAAGCTGACGTCACCATCCTCGGAAAAAAGACTCACTGTCCACCCTATCTAATCCTCTGATCATCTTGCATGTCTCTATTAAACCTCCTCTTAGCTTGTTTCTCCCTAATGAGAACAGACCCAAGTCCATCAGACTTTCCTCATAAGGCCTTCCCTCCAGACCAGGCAACATTCTGGTAAATCTCCTCTGCAGCTTTTCCAATGCTTCCACATCCTTCCTGTAATGGGGTGACCAGAACTGTACATAATATTCCAAATAGGGTTTTGTATAGTTGCAGCATGGCATCACAGTTCTGGAACTCAATCCCTCAACCAATAAAAGCTGACACACTGTATGCCTTCTTAACAGCACTATCAAGCTAGGTGGCAACTTTCAGGGATCTATGTACATGGACACCAAGATCCCTCTGCACATCCACACTACTAAGAATATTTCCATTGACCCAGTATTCTGCCTTCCTGTTACTCTTCCCAAAGTGAATCACCTCACATTTATCTGCATTGAACTCCATATGCCACCTCTCAGCCCAATTCTGCAGTTTGTCCAAGTCCCCCTGCAACCTGCAACATTCTTCCACTGTCCACCACTTCACCAACTTTAGTGTCATCTGCAAAATTACTAACCCATCCACCAATGCCTGTGTCTAAGTCATTTATAAAAATACAAACAGCAGTGGTCCCAAAACAGATCGTTGTGACACACCACTAGTAACCGGACTCCAAGCTGAATACGATTAGATTCTCTACACAGTGTGGAAACAGGACCTTCGACCCAACAAGTCCACACCACCCTTTCGAAGAGAAACCCCACCCAAACCCATTCCCCTCCTGTATATTTACCCCTGATTAACTCAGTGGGCAATTTAGCATGGCCAATTCACCTGGGCTGCACATCTTTGGATTGTGGGAGGAAACCAGAGCACCCGGAGGAAACCCACACACGCACAGGGAGAACGTGCAAACTCCACACAGACAGGCAGGAATCGAATCCAGGAACCTGGTGCTGTGAGGCAGCAGTGCTAACCACTGAGCCACCATGCTGCCCTATCTCCCATAATATTCAATTCCTTCTCATCTCCATTTTAAATCTGTCACCCCTTAAAACTGTGACCTCTCCTTTTGGATTTTTTTTAGATTAGATTAGATTACTTACAGTGTGGAAACAGGCCCTTCGGCCCAACAAGTCCACACCGCCCCGCCGAAGCGCAACCCACCCATACCCCTACATTTACCCCTTACCTAACACTACGGGCAATTTAGCATGGCCAATTCACCTGACCTGCACATCTTTGTTTCTTTGTTTGGAACGACGAAAATTTTCTGAGAGAAAACAAATTGTTAAAGCTATTCATGGTTTTAATTCACCCCAAATTCTCCAGGAGCATGGAGTTGCTTGTACCTCTGAGGATTAAGGGAATGGGTGGAAGATAGGATTCCTGTAATGTGATTACAGTGATTATACTGATCTGCAAAACTCTTGGTATTGCCAAGAGCACCAATAGCATCAATACAATGATCCATAATCCTGACAGGCTGTGTTAACACAATATCAATACAAAGAATATCACTACATTTACCAGTGCAGGAACATTACACATAATTACTCGAATAAGAGAGGATTCAATTTCACTCAATATTTCACCATGTGGTTTCGTCTCATCACTCAAAGTAATAACCTTGTGCAGGTTGAAATTTTACGTTACAATGTGTATTTTACTCAATTTACGACAATTGTTAATCATTAGATAATCTTCACTGTTTTCCAGAATTCCATGATAAGTATTCCATTCACGTTGTTCCAAGTTTCAGACTATTATTTCAAATGCCTGTTTGTTTTGGCCATTGTGTTGTATGATGACTAACAGAAACCATACATGGATTCTTCAGTCACAATATTGTGGACAGACTGGCAGGTACTGTGCAACGATCATTCAGCCAGTCTGCTGTGTAATGAATGACAGAAGCCGTGCAACACTCCTTCATTCACTGTGCAGTGGATTGATTGACACAAATTGTGCCCTGTTCATTCTGTCACAGGGATGCTGTACTGGGGCATTTTTGATAACTTTAAGTGACAACTTAGGTGAATAATAAACTATGTCACAAGGTTGTAAGCCTTTTAGTAATGTAACTATGACAACTGATTGGCTGAACACCTGGAGGCTAATTGAAGATGCAGGAATGAGAGAGTCATCAAGAAAAATAGGGAAGACTGTTGGAAAGAAATAGACATAGAATATAAGTAATATGTGAAGGAAATGAATCAAGCCTCAAGCCTAAACTACCATTCTATAAGATCATCGTCTCCAGTCCTCACCACCTCTTTCATGCCAGCTTCTTATAACCTTCAACTCTTCAATATTTCAAAATCTATTTCCCTTTTAACTACTTTCAGTGATCTAGCCTACACATTTCTTTCTGAGTACAGAATTACAGGCATCCATTGCCCTCTGAGATAAGAAACTACATTCCAATCTTAGTTTTGAATGAATACCCAATTGAGAAAATTTCTTTTCAATTTCTACCCCGTCAAGCCTCCTCAAAACCTTACATATTTCAACAAGATAACCCCTCATTTTTCTAAACTCAAATGAATAGAGACCTAAAGTCTTCAGTGGTTCACCCGCTTCAACCCATGAATCAGCCTGATGAATCATTTTTTAAATGGGCTCCATTGCCAGTATATTTATTCTTAATTATGGGAACCAAAATAGCACAATGCTGCCTCAGCATTACAAAATGACTTTCCTGATTTTAAGCTCCAACTCCTTGGCATTAATGGAAAAATTCTATTTGCCTTCTTAGTTGCTCACAGCACCTGCATTCTAACTTCTCATGTTTCATGCACCAGAGGACCTAAATCCCTCTGCACTGAATTTCTTTGGAAATGTTCTGAATTTATATAATTTCTGAACATGATATGATCTGTTCTGAAACCAGACTTTCTGAATTACATCCATCAGGTAGCTGTTTGCCCCCTCACTCAACTTATCTCTGTCCCATTGCAGGTTCCTCAAACAGAGACAAAAGGTGACAGAGACACCCACACCCACACATGCACACACAGACAGTGACAGCTAGACAGAAACAGAATGTGACAGACATACAGAGACAGACATGTTTGCATTTCTATGGCACATGGCCTCAGAATGCCCGAAAGTACTTTACACAAAATTTAGCATTCTGAAGTACAGTCTCTGCTATAATGTAGGAAACATGATTGCCTATTTGTCATCAAATAATGTAACAATGGAGAGTCAATAACTTGTATTATCTTCTCAAATACATTGCTTAAGAGATAAGTATTAGCCAGAAGACTGATCTATATTCCCTTCTCTTCTTCAAATGAGTGATATAGACTTACAAGCATTGTAGAAGACAGTTGAGACCTCAATTTAAGGACACATCTTTGTAAAAGACATATTCCTGAAAATGCAACAATCCATTAGTGAGCCCTTCTGACAATTTGTACTTCCAAAACTGCCACTCTTGCCACATGGTCCTCTCTCATAATGTCAGTTTAACAATGCTGTACGTCCCCAGTTCTGACAGTTTAGGACTCTCTCGGTACACCTACCTGACCTTATAGTATTCTCTCAATACTGACCATTTAACAGCATTGCAGTGCAGCATGAATAACCCTTCAACAGTGAAGAACTTTGCCAGTACTTGCCGCTCTAACAATACAGGATGTCCACACAGTAGAATTGGAAATCCCAGCCTGGATTAAGTGCTCAAGTCTTTGGAATGGGCTTTCAAAGGTGTAATCTCCTCATCCAGTGCGAGTGGCATTGACTGAACCACTGCTGGCATGGAAATTTTTATTAAGTTGCACTTTTTTCACTGATGCACCAAATGAGGGAAACAACATCAATGTGTACCCTGGAGCATGAAATGTGGAAAAGGCAGATACAGTGTCAGTTCCATTTCTCTAATAACCGATTATTCTAGCAAGAGGTTCTGACACATCAAACGATTAGAAATTCTGAAGTTTACAATCTGACAGGTTATTAATGTATCCATCCTGCTTTTGGATTTTTCTGTTTGAGAAGTTAGTTTTCTTCCTCTACATTGTCAAACACAGGTAGTTTGCTGCTATCAATACTCCTTCGACCATTCTCAAACTAGAGATGCCTAATTATGAGTTGTACAGCACAGGCCACTCATGATTCTCGATAGGAGTGAGAGAGATAGGTAGTTGTCATGGGGGACTTCAACTTTCCAAATATTGACTGGGAACACTATAGTATGAGTACTATAGGTGGGTCAGTTTTTGTCCAGTGTGTGCAGGAGGGCTTCCTGACACAGTGTGTAGACAGGCCAACAAGGGGCGAAGCCACATTAGATTTGGTACTGGGTAATGAGCCTGGCCAGGTGTTAGACTTGGAAGTACGTGAGCACTTTGGTGATAGCGATCACAATTCTGTTATGTTTACTTTAGTGATAGAAAGGGCTAGATGTTTACCACTGGGCAAGAGTTACAGCTGGGGGAAAGGCAATTATGATACGATTAGGCAAGATTTAGGAAACATAGGATGGGGAAAGAAACTGCAGGGGATGGGCACATTAGAAATGTGGAGCTTATTCAAGGAAAAGCTCCTGAGTGTCCTAGATAAGTGTGTACCTGTCAGGCAGGGAGGAAGTTGTAGAGTGCGGGAGCTGTGGTCTACAAAGGAAGTGGAATCTCTGGTCAAGAAGAAAAAGAAGGTCTATGTTAGGATGAGATGTGAAGGCTCAGTTAGGGCGCTTGAGGGTTACAAGGTAGCCAGGAAAGACCTAAAGAGAGAGCTCAGAAGAGCTAGAAGGAGACATGAGAAGTTGTTGGTGGATAGGATCAGGGTCAGCCCTAAGGCTTTCTATCGGTATTTAAGGAATAAAAGAATGATGAGAGTAAGATTAGGGTCAATCAAGGATCGTAGTGGGAAGTTGTGTGTGGAGTCAGAAGAGATAGGGGAAGCAATAAATGAATATTTTTTGACAGTATTCACTCTAGAAAATGACAATGTTGTCAAGGAGAATATTGAGATACAGACTACTAAACTAGGTGGGATTGAGGTTCACAAGGAAAAGGTATTAGAAATCCTGCAGAGTGTGTAAATAGATAAGCCCCCTAGGCCGGATGGGATTTATCTTAGGATCCTCTGGGAAGCCAGGGAGGAGATTGCCGAGCCTTTGACATTGATCTTTAAATTGTCATTGTCTACAGGAATAGTGCCAGAAGACTGGAAGATAGCAAATGTGGTTCCCCTGTTCAAGAATGTGAGTAGAGACAATCCTGGTAATTATAGACCAGTGAGCCTTACTTCAGTTGTTGGTAAAGTATTGGAAAAGGTTATAAGAGATAGGATTTATAATCATCTAGAAAAGAATAATTTGATTAGGAATAGTCAGCACGGTTTTGTGAAAGGTAGGTCATGCCTCACAAACCTTATTGAGTTCTTTGAGAAGGTGACCAAACAGGTAGATAAGAGTAAACCAGTTGGTATGGTGTATATGGATTTCAGCAAGGCATTCAATAAGGTTCCCCACAGTAGGCTTTTGTACAAAATGTGGAGGAATGGGATTGTGGGAGATATAGAAGTTTGGATCAGTAATTGGCTTGCTGAAAGAAGACAGAGAGTGGTGGTTGATGGGAAATGTTCATCCTGGAGTCCAGTTACTAGTGGTGTACTGCAAGGGTTGGTGTTGGGTCCACTGCTGTTCGTTATTTTTATAAATGACCTGGATGAGGGTGTAGAAGGGTGGGTTAGTAAATTTGCAGACACTAAGGTCAGTGGAGTTGTGGATAGTGACAAAGGATGTTGTAGGCTACAGAGAGACATAGATAAGCTGCAGAGCTGGGCTGAGAGGTGGCAAATGGAGTTTAATGCGGACAAGTGTGAGGTGATTCACTTTGGTCGGAGTAACCGGAATGCAAAGTACTGGGCTAATGGTAAGATTCTTGGTAGTGTAGATGAGCAGAGAGATCTTGGTGTCCAGGTACACAGATCCTTGAAAGTTTCCACCCAGGTTGACAGGGTTGTTAAGAAGGCATACAGTGTTTTAGTTTTTATTCATAGAGGGATTGAGTTCCGGAACCATGAGGTTATGCTACAGCTGTACAAAAAACTGGTGTGGCCGCACTTGGAGTATTGTGTGCAGTTCTGGTCAACACATTATAAGAAGGATGTGGAAGCTTTGGAAACGGTGCTGAGGAGATTTACTAGGATGTTGCCTGGTATGGAGGGAAGGTCTTACGAGGAAAGGCTGAGGGACTTTAAGCTGTTTTCATTGGAGAGAAGAAGGTTGAGAGGTGACTTAATAGAGACATATAAGATAATCAGACGGTTAGACAGGGTGGACAGGGAGACCCTTTTTCCAAGTATGGTGATGGCGAACATGAAGGGGCATAGCTTTAAATTGAGGGGTGATAGATATAGAACAGATGTCAGAGGTAGTTTCTTTACTCAGAAAGTAGTAAGGGTATGGAATGCTTTGCCTGCAACGGTAGTAGATTCGCCAATGTTAAGTGCATTTAAGTCATCATTGGACAAGCATATGGACGTACATGGAATAGTGTAGGGTAGATGGGCTTCAGATTGGTATGACACGTCGGCGCAACATCGAGGGCCGAAGGGCCTGTACTGCGCTGTACTGTTCTATGTTCTATGTTCTAAAGAGAAGAAACACTTTTTGTACATAGCAAGATGTTATGTTATTGCCTGATAGTAGAAGGCACAGTAACACTGTTAGTCAAGCATAAATACCCAATGAGAAATTCGGGAAATGTACATATTACATCTACAGGGGATCCCTGATTTACAAAAGTGTTGACTTATGATGATTCATACTTACGAACATGATCCCGTACAGGGGTAATATTTTAAAGACCCATCATAGGAGCACTTGCTGCACTTGCAAACATCTGCTTTACACTGTCTTGCATTACATTCAGATTTGCGTCCAAATCGACTTATGAATAGACTCTAGAAGGGAACAGGTTCGCTTACGAGGGGCTGCTTGTAATTCCTTCAGGTACTCCTGCAAATTTTCACTGCCCCCACCCGAAGATCGTGTGACAACATCAGATGCAGGAGAGCTTGATGCAGTATCAACATTAACCCTTTTGGAATCTATTGTTGGACTTATCCCAGTTATCAGAGAAATGGAACTGACATCGTATCCGACTGACACATTTCATTCTCCATTCTACACATTGTTTCCCTCATTTAGTGCATTGGTGAAAGCAAAATGTAATAAGAATATCAGTGCTAACAATGGTTCAGTGAATGTCTATCTGATCGCTAGGTCAGGAGATTATAGCTTTCGGATATGTTGATTTGTTTTTAATCCAGCTCATTGCTTCCACAAATTCCATTTGTCAGCACTGATTATGTTTGCATTATGTCGGTAAAAAGTAAAATAGGCATGATTTTTAACATTGCAATTAGATGTTTAATAAGCAGGAGAAGACATCTGGAGAAATTTTTAGCAGAATTTTTCCATTCTTCTACAACAACTAATGATATCAAAATTCAATCTTTCGGCTGCACCTTGAATTATCAGAAGCAAAAACTAATATGTAAGGAAGCTGATTTGTAAATACCAAGTGAGGATTAAAAATATAGCTGTATGCAAAAGGGAATGACTTTTGATCAAGGTAACCTTCCCTCATTCCAGGATGGAGTCAATATTGATTTGTAAACCTATTCTCTAATTTTGTGCTCAAGTGTCTGGAGTGGGATTTGTATCTATAACCTTCGTACACAGAAGTGACAGTGCCACCCACTGAGCAACAGCCAACAACTCATGAATTACTCTCTGAGAGTACCAACAAATGCTGAAAGTGAATCTTTCCTTTCTGTGAGAACTCAGGAAGTTCGCAGGTCAGGGGTTGCTTATCCCCTTTTGTGAGGCCCTACCAGTCTGAGTGTAGAATAAGAAAAGCACCTTTATCTCTCAGTTTGAGTCCTATAGGCCAGGACTCTCAATGGGATGGGATTCTCAATTATCAAAATGAGCAAATATATTTTAGTTTTGCTTTAAAAAGTATCTGAGACACATTGGATTGACTTGCAAACTAAACTGGTTTGCTTTTCATAGTTTCACAACTGTGCACCAAGACTGGTGTACTCAGGTTGACCTCCCTCTCCACACTAAACCTCATGCCCGAGTATGCCTGAGAGACAGAGGGACTGAATTAGAGACCCACACCAGGAGTGAATTGAATTAAATTTATATTCACGAGTACAGAGACACAGTGAAAAGCTTTGTCTTGCGTGCAAAGAGGCAGATTGCATAGTTAGGTAGCGTAAATAAGTAAATAATAGGTAAAAAGTGGCAGGTACAGACGAATATTCAGAGTTTGTGAGTCCATTCAGTATTCTAAAAACAGTAGGGTAGAAACTGTTAGTGTGTAGGCAGGCTAATTTCCCATGAAATTTCTTCATGAAACCTCATTCCCAGTGTGCTAAAGGGACAGGGGGACTAAAACACTGCTCCAGAACTACTGCAGAGTTACAATTCAGCAGCTGGGCCCTTTCTAACAACCGTCTAGGTAGTTTGTAAGAGCTGAATTTGAAGTGAGATGTTATGATGGAAACTGAATTCAAAGCTGGACTGTACCTTCCAAGAGGGGCTTTGAAATTCTCCCTCAGTATCTCTTCAATTATCAGAGATTTCAATTTGGTCCATCAAGCCTTGGTGGTCATTTCCGCTACCTCCAAACGGACCCCACCACCAAGGATATATTTCCCTCCCCTCCCCTAACAGCATTCCGTAAAGACCACTCCCACCGTGACTCCCTCGACAGATCCACACCCCCCACCAACCCAACCTCCACTCCCGGCACCTTCCCCTGCAACCGCAGGAGGTGCAAGACTTGCGCCACCTTCCCCTGCAACCGCAGGAGGTGCAAGACTTGCGCCACCTTCCCCTGCAACCGCAGGAGGTGCAAGACTTGCGCCACCTTCCCCTGCAACCGCAGGAGGTGCAAGACTTGCGCCACCTTCCCCTGCAACCGCAGGAGGTGGGGGGGGAAATTGCGGTCCTTGAAGAAGGAGGCCATCTGGGTTGTGCGTTTTTGGAACTGGTCCTCCTGGGAGCAGATGCGGCGGAGTCGAAGGAATTCCAGTCTGACCTATCACCCTCACCTTGACCTCTTTCCACCTATCACATTTCCGACGCCCCTCCCCCAAGTCCCTCCTCCCTACCTTTTATCTTAGCCTGCTGGACAAACTTTCCCCATTCCTGAAGAAGGGCTTATGCCCGAAACGTCGATTCTCCTGTTCCCTGGATGCTGCCTGACCTGCTGCGCTTTTCCAGCAACACATTTCCAGGTCACTTATGAAAGAGTCATCCAATTATTGCCGCAGTCCTGCTATTTGCCTAAATCTGTGAATATTTTCTTCCTTTACAACAACTTCTCCCAATCACTTTTGAAACATGCTTGCACCAGGCTTTTAGGCAGCACCTTTCAGATCATGACAGCTCGCTGTGTAAAAAATAAAAATTCTCGTCATCTCAACTCTGGTTCTTTTCTTAATTATCAGCAATCTGTGTCGTCTGGTTACCTTACGGCTCCTGTCACTGGAAACAGTTTCAAATTAAAACGTACTTTTTTTCATTAAATGGATAGTTTGTAGAAAATTGATTTTTTCCTCGAGGGATTCCTGGATTTTAATTTGTTTTGTCACATGTGGAGATTGACAGGGAATGGCTGGTTAGTGTTGCTGACCAGGATGGGATTCTAGCCTGGCAGTGTCTGTGACAGTAGAAGCAATGGGAATGAAACTATTTGCAAACGCCTTCCTTATTGCTATCTCCTTTCAAACCAAGCTCCTTGCAATACTTTCTGCCTTTCAAACAACACAATTAGCATCACTTTCTAGAATACGGTTCATTTTGATCATTGAGATTTGAAATATGTCAGAAACCCTGAGTGACAGTATGGTTAGGATAGGAGCAGGGATCTGCAGTCTTCACTTTCTCCTAGCATAAATGATCAGTCATAAACAACAGCGGCTAAGGTAAGAATGGTAATAGATAGCATTTTGCCAGTTCCAGTGTTACAAACGAGCAAAAAAACTCAACTAAAAATATTTTGTGACTTCCATAGCAATAAAGAGAATTGGATAATTGTGTGGAATGAAACCTGGCTACCGAAAATTATTGACGTAGGAACCCAGAGAATGGCAAAGAAAAACCCAGGGTCGAGATTAGAATGGTGCTGGAAAAGAACAGCAGGTCAGGCAGCATCCAAGGAGCAGGAAAATCGACGTTTCGGCCAAATGCCCTTTATTGGAATGAACCATTCCTGATTCACTCCTGATGAAGGGCTTTGGCCCGAAACGTCAATTTTCCTGCTCCTTGGATGCTGCCTGATCTGTTTTGCTTTTCCAGCACCACTCTAATCTAGACTCTGATTTCCAGCATCTGCAGACCTCACTTTTGCCTAAAGAAAAAACCAGGCCCATTGACTCTCAAAGTCTACTAACTAATGTTCGGGACACTTGCACTAAAATTCAGACAGCTGACTCGCAGATTAGTCAAGCAACAGGCCAGAGTCATACACATGGAAGCATACCTTATGCACAATGTTCCAGACATTACCACTCAGCATCCCTGGGCATGGCTTTCCCAGACCCACAAGAGGTGCTGGCGCAGTTGTATACAGTCAGGAGATAGTTATCCTAGGAGCCGTCAATATTAAATTGAGACCCCTCAAAATCTCAGGGCATCAGGTCAAATATGAGCGAGAACCAGGGGTTTCCCAGTTTGAGGATACAGGATGGGCTATTGTGAATTGAGATGAGGAACAATTTCCTCACCCAGAGAGTGAAATTCTCTGCCACAGAAAGGGGTCAAAGCTAAAACATTGAAATTAATCAAGAAGGGTTAGATGTAGTTCTTAAGGCTAAAGGAATCAAAGGCTTTGGGGAGAAAGTAGGACGAGGCTACTGAGTTAGGTGTTCAACCATGATCATATTGAATGACGAACAGACTGGAAGGGCTGAGTGGCCTACTCTTGCTCCTACTTCATGTGTTTGTATGGGTCAGGAAAGCTCCTACTGATTACAACATAATGTACTGCTTTGTTTGCTTATCAGTGCTCCTCTCTTTTGGGCATCACTTCAAGGAAACAGTAAAGGTGGCAAGGACCCAGTATGTATTCTGGTTGAGGGACTTCAATGTCAACCACCAAGAGTGGCTGTTAGCACTGCCACTACCCAGATTGGTCAAGTACATAGCTGCGACACTGCATCAGTGGCAGGTGGTGAGGGACCAATAAGAGAGAAAATTTTATTTGACCGAGTCCTCACCAATTAACCTGACACAATTATATCTGTCTAGGGCAGTAGCAGTAGTCATAAGCAGCATTCAGTCCTTGTGGGTACAAAGCCCCATCTTAACTTTGAGAATACTCTCTGCCACATTGAGTGGCGCTACTAATGGCTGACTGTGACAGATTTTGAACAAACCGAACAATTCAATACAGGCCCATTGATGAGGTGCTGAGGACCAACAGCAATGAGAAAGTTGCATTCCATTACAATCTGAAACCTCATAAACTGGCTTTTTCGCATTCTGCTGGACCATTAAAGTGGGAAATTAACCCTTGTTCATGTAAGTCTACAGGAGGGCATCTTCAAAACACCACTAGGAATACCAAAGAAAATAGTGTCAACCTGGTGAAGCCACAACAGAGTATGACTTGCAAGCTAAACAGTGGAAACAGCATGCAATGGCCAGGGTTAAACCTTTGCAAAAGCAACAAATTATTTCTAAGTTTGCAGCCTTACTGTCATAAATGGTGGCTGGCTAATTAAACAGGAGGAGAAGGATCCACAAACATTGATATCCTCAATGATGGGGCTGTCCAGTACATTGGCATTCTTGTCTTTAGCTGAATGAATAATGAACCTGCTGAGGTCCCCCCCAGTATCACAGATATTAGTCTTCAACCAGTTGACGTAACTCCATATGATATCAAAGTATTGTCCAAAATACTGGAGACTCCAAAGATTATTGGTCCTGAGAACATTCCACAACACTTGTGCTCCAGAATGTGCCGCAACTCCATGGCCAGGCTGTTCAAGTACAACTACAACCCTAACATCCACTTAACATAGAGGAAAATTGCCCAGATATCTCCCATTGCCAAACAGGCAAATCAAACCCAGCAAATTATCACTTTTAATCATCAGAAAAATGATGGGAATTGTTCGCTGAAATTAGTTTCAGCAGCACTTCCTAAGCAGTAACCAACTGACTGATGCTCAGTCAATACATCAGTTCCAATCAATGACTGTTCTCATACCAGTTTTTGCCCAAAACAGATGAAAGGACTGAACCCGAGACAGGAGATGAGAGTGACTGCCCTCGGCATCAGGCAGCATTTAACAGTTTGTGGCATCAAGGATCCCAAGTGAAAATGGAGTCAATGAGAATCAGGGAGAAAATTCTCCACTGATTGGTATCATACCATGTACAAGCTTATGATTGCTGGAGACTATCAATGCAGCCCTGAGAAATCTTTGCAGGTGTTCCACAAGGTAGTTTTCTAAGCTCAATTACTTTTCGTTGCTTTGCTGACTGACCTTTCTTCCATATTAATGGGAGAAGTCGGGATATTCTCTGATGGTAGGAATGTAGGAACAGGGGTAGGACATTCAGCCTCTGGAGCATTTTCTTTCATTCAATGAGCTGTGGACTAACTCCATACATGTACATTTGGCCCATAGCCCTTAAACATTTATTGATTAAAATTTATTATTCTCAAATTTAAAATTAGCGACTGATTCTGCCACTTGTGGAGGAGAGTTCTAAACCTTTTGTGTGTAAAGCTCAGCATCATTTGCAACTACTCAAATACTGAGTTTCCATATGTGTACCAATGGTCAAGGAACTATTTTAAAAGGGCATCTCACCACAACCTTCTCTCGGGCAATTAGGAATGGGAAATAAATGCTGGTCTAACTGGCGATGTCCAGATGTCAAGAACAGACAAATTAATTCCCAGCACTAATGATTTAACCATTGAATACAATCACCACTCAAGATCATTCCTCGTGATGATTTGCTGTGCTGTTAATTTATTGTAATTGGAGCTCAAATCGTTAAAACAAAAGCAGGACTTGCACAAAGTTTAACTTTGCTGGAGTTAGTACTGCAGGAGTCTATTAAATTCTAATGAAGAAAGGGGGAGCCAATGTTTGGAATAATCCTGATTTTCCAGATTTCAGATCGACTTCTAGTCAGAAGACTTTTGGACTGTTTTTCTGTGGTGGTCTTCACTTGCTATTAGAGGATATCAACAGAGAACCATAGTGAGACTATTATAATTAAGTGATGTCTTTAAAATATAACTAAATGGCATCTGTTATGTTTAATGGGAAGTGGTTTGAATTATCATTCACACAGTGTACATCTTAGTGATTTGTATTCTCTCAGAATAAATTGACTGAATCTGTTCAACTGAACATGTAAGCTCCAAGACAATTAGGATCCAATAAATGGAGATTATTTAAATCTTTACTGCATAATAAGGACTGATATATCACTGTGATATGACAAAGATGAATTTATCCAGGACAGATTTACTATTAGAGATGATAGAAATAAGATTACCCAAGATGGATATATTACAGAGACATGACAGAGATAAGATTATCTAGGACTGATATATTACTGGACTTCACAGAGATAAGATTATCAAGAACTGATATATCTTCAGGATATAACAGAGACAAGATTATCCAGTGCTGATAGTGCACACAAAATTCTTGGTTATCATATTGATGGACTAACTAGAGAACAGGCCATTCCAGACAGTATACTGTGTAATGAAAATTAAATAATAGGCAAGCTAGCTGCATAGGCTCCTTAGGGAAGAGTGACCATAATATGATAGCATTTTTTATTTTAATGGGCAGTGACATAGTTGTTCCCAAGACTGGGGTTCAGAATTTAAACAAAAGAATTTATGATATCAGATGCAAGCTGGCTATGATAAAATGGGGACAATTAGTTGAAGAGTTGACAATGGCTTGGCATTGGCTCACATTTACAGATTGCATGGAGGAACAGCAATA
Organism: Chiloscyllium plagiosum; assembly: GCF_004010195.1. Classification (NCBI taxonomy): domain Eukaryota; kingdom Metazoa; phylum Chordata; class Chondrichthyes; order Orectolobiformes; family Hemiscylliidae; genus Chiloscyllium; species Chiloscyllium plagiosum. The sequence goes on along the minus strand of NC_057746.1, from coordinate 16,067,797 downwards.
ATTGCTCATTCCTGTGTGCCACAAAATAAAATTGGAAAAGTAGCCCAATCGTGGTTAACAAGACAAAATAAGGACCATACGATTTCGGCAGTGTAGTGGCTCAGTGGTTAATACTGTTGCCTCACAGCATCAGGGGCCCAGGATTGATTCCAACCTTGAGTGACTGTCTGTGTGAAGTTTCCACATTCTCCATGTGTCTGTGTGGGTTTATTCCAGGTGCTATGGTTTCCTCCCATAGTCCAAAAATATGTCGGTTAGGTGGATTGGCCGTGCAAATTTGCTCATGGTATGCAGGTTAGTTGGATTGTAGGAGTGTGGGTCTGGGTGGGACCCATTTGCAGGGTTGGTATGGACCTGATGGGTTGAATGACCTGCTTCCACACTGCATGGATTTTATTCTATTCTAAGTTGGCCAAAATAGAATCAGACCTGAGGACTAGGAGCAAAGAGTTTAACAAAAGTAGAATAAAAGGGAGGAAAAACATAGAAAGAGAGCAAACTTGTCAGCAACATTTTAAACGCTTCTATAGGTACATGAAGAGAAAAAAGATTAGTGAAGACTTGTGTGGGCCTCTTACAGTCAGAAACATGGGGATTTATAATTGGAAACAAAGAAACAACAGACCTTATTGGGGCAGCACCTGGTTAGCACAGTTGCTTCACAGCACCAGGGACTCGGGTTCGAATCCAGCCTTGCGTGATCTCCATGTGTTGCATGGGTTTCCTCTGGGTGTTCCAGTTTCCTGCCACAGTCCGATGATGTGCAGGTTAGGTGAATTGGTGTGCTGAATTGCCAGAATGTGTAGGCTAAGTGCGTTAGTTGGGAGAAATGTAGAACAATATGGTAAGAGAATGGGTTCGGAGGGTCAGTGTAGATTTGTTGGGCCAAATGGCCTGTTTCTACACTGTAGCGATTCTATGAATGAAAAAAAGTACATATTTGGTTCTGTCTTCACAAAGGAGAATACAATTAACTTCACAAGAATTTTGGGATACACAATATCAAGTTAGAAAGAACTGAAGAAAATCAACATTCACAAGGAATTGATGTTGTGGAAATTGATGGGATTAAAGGCCAATAAATCCTTAGAGCCTGACAATCTACATCTCAGTGTACTTGAATAAATTATTCGAGGAATAGCGGATCCATTTGTAGTCAGTTTTCAAGATTCTGTAGAATCTGGAACAGTTCCTGTTGATTCGAGTATAGTTATCGTAACCCCACTATTTTAAAAATATAGGAGATAAAGAGACAACAGAGAATTATGGACCAGTCAGATGGACTTTGGTCATGGGGAAACTGTTTGATTCCATTATAAAAAATTTAATTGCAAAATTTTTCAAAAGCAATGATAGGATCACTGTCACAGTGACAGAGTCAACAATGGAATTTCAAAAGGGTAATCATGGTTGACAAATCGATTGAAATTTTTCAAGGATGTAACTCATAAAGTTGTGGTTTGCTTAGGATTTTGGAACACCTCCAACAATGTTCCACAAAAGAGATTAGCATGCAAAATAAAAGCACATGTGATTGGGGTAGTGTACTCATATGGATAGGGATCTGGTGGGCAGTCAAGAAAACAAAGTAGGAATAAACAAGTCTTTATTTGAGCAGGAACTAGTGCCTAGTGGGGTACTGCAGGGATCACTGCTAGGACCCGAGCTATTCAAAATATATATTAATGATTTTGGTGAGGAAACAAAATCTAATATCTCCAAGTTTGCAGGTGACAGAGAGCTGTGTGGGAGGATATGCAGTAAGGAGGAAGCAGAAATGATTTGGACAAGTTGAGTGAGTAGGCAAATGCAACATAATGTGGATAAATGTGGTAATGTGGATACAAGAGGTTATCCACTTTGGTAGCAGAAACAGGAAAACCAATTATTATCTGAAGGCATTAGATTGGGAAAGTGCAATGAAACCTGGGTGTCCATATACATCAGTCACTGAAAGTAAGAAATTTGGTGCAGCAGACAGTGAAAAAGGTGAATGACATACTGGCCTTCAAAACAAATGGATTTGAGTACAGGAGCAGTGATATCCTCCTGCAATTGTACAGGGCCTTGGTGAGACCACAACAAGGGTATTGTGTGCAGTTTTGGTCTCAACTGAGGGAGGATGATCTGGCTTAGGAGGGAGTGCAGCAAAGGTTCACCTGACTGAATCCTGGGATGGTAGAGTTGACGTATGAAGAGAGATTGGATTAGTTAGGACTATATTGAATGAAGTAAAGCAAAATGAAGGAAGTTTCATGGAACCTATAAAATTCAATCAAGAATGACAGAGTAAACACAGTAAGGATATTCCTAATGATCAGCAAGCTCTGAACAGATGGTTACGGTCTAAGAATACTGGAAATTATTATATCCGTTTACGAGTGAAATGAGGTGACATGTTTTCACTCAGAGAATGGTGAGCCTGTGAAGGTGTCTGTACACAGAAAGCGATTGAGGTCAAATCATTTGGAGGATTTAGATATATTTTTAGGACAAATGGGACCAAAGAATATGGTACAGTGTCCGGTGTATCATAATCAGCCATAATCATACTGAAAAGCAGAGCAAGCTGTAAGGGCTGGATGGCCTATTTCTGCGCCTATATACCATGTTTTTCTGATATATTACTGGGACATAACAGTGATAAGATTACTTAGGACAGATATATTTCTGGGACATAACAGAGATAAGATTACCCGCGAATGTTACATTACTGAGATATGTCAGAGATAAGATTATCCAGGACTAATATATTACTGGGTCATGACAATCTGAAATTAAATACATTGATATATGACTAGACTAACAAACAATTTTTCTGGACTATTACGTCAGAAAAATGGAAAAACGAAAGCTAGCCGCATGAATAGACTATTCAGCTCTTCAAATCTGCTCCATAATGAACAAGATCATGGCTAATCTTGGAAGTTCAATGCTAATTTCCTTTTCTCTTTCCATACACTTTGATCCTTTCAATATCTAAAAATTTACTAGCTTATCAAAAAAAGATAAGATAAATTAATACCCATCACCTAGCCAAATATTAACTATTATTGTCACTTAATATTTGATTTATTGTATCAACTGAAAGTCCCAAATTGAAAGATTAGGTCAAATAAAAAATGCTCATCATCTTCCTTCTTTCCACCACCTGTGGTACCTTATCTTTCTGTCTGGCTGTATCATCTTCTGTTTGAGATGTGGAGATATCCCAGTGGTTCCCATACTATTTCTAAACACTGCTTTCCAGATGTTCCTGTCTGCGGTCTAATCATCCTCTGCTTCCTGGGCTCTTTTCACACTTTTCTTACCCAATGCGTCCTGCTGATCTCTCCGCTGGACATTGCAGAGATTCAATTGCATCATCAGGAAAGATTTAAACAGATGGCAATAAAAATTGATCATTTAATTTATAATGACAGTCGAGTGAATCACATGCATTGGCTAGAAGAGTGTTGGTAGAAGTGATTACTGTACAGTTCACATGGAGATTAAATCTATCTTCATATTGAGGACATCTTCCATCATATTGCATTATAACCACTGTGCTGCATGCGATAGATTCAGAACAGATGTAGCAACTGAAAAAAAAAATGAAATTGCTGGCAAAGCTTAACGGGTCTCGCAGCACCTTTGGAGTTCTGAAGAAGGACCCAAAAGTGTTAACTATGATTTCTCTCCACAGTTCTGGAAGGCCTACTGAGCTTTCCCAGCATTTTCTGTTTCTGCTTCTGATTTACAGCACCCACAGGTCTTTCTTTTTTTTGTGTAGTAGCTCAACATTGAGTATATATGAGATGCAGTTGGCTCCCAGCAACAGTAGAATTCTCTTCAGCCCAAAATGTAACCTCATGGCTGCTCTCACAATCCAACTGCAATCACATAAGGACTATTCATGGTTTAAGGAAGATTGTGGAAGACCATTCTCAGTGATGATTCTGTGATCACACTTATTCTCAGTTGTTGGAGAGCTCAATACACCATGGCAAAAGCCAAGACTGAACTATCTGTCATGTGTTATGGACTAGACCTGACCCCCGCCCCAAGTGTATTAGGGAATTAGCCTAGACCTTACCTTTTTCTTTTTTAAAAGGCAAGTGTAATAGTCTCTGTTCTAGATATGATTCGATTGGTTCACCACGAAGCTTTAATCAAGGCACACTTTATTCTTACACCACAGTTAGAATTAAAGAAAAAGAAGAACTGGCAAAACTTGACCTTATTTAAATGCTTCACAGAATAATACATTATTTTACCACTAATCATCAACTGGTCCAACGTTGGCAGCATCCCTCCTTCCATGAATAAGGGTGAATCTTCTGCTTTGGTAGTCCAGCAGAATGCCAGATAACTCAGTTTCTGTGGAAGAAATCTCACCCTCCTATGTAGGTCTTCTTCAGGGTCAAGCTATTCCAGCAGCCCAGCAGGCAGTCATGTCCAGGAGTGGTGGTCTTGGCCCAGCATGGCGATCTTCTTTGGTGGTGGTCTCATCCCAGCTGCATCTCCAGGGTATTTCATATATCCTGACTCAACTTTCCCAGGCCCCACCCGGAGACATGAACTGAACCGTGATGAACTTTGTCTTAACTTTGCTTTTCATTATTATGTACGACATCTGCCATTGGTGTAGGTGCTGCAGTGGGGTGACTAGTACAGGTGCCAATAAATTTCTGTTCGATTCTCTTCTCCTTTAGCAGCAGAGAACTCAACCTTTCAGATCCCGCAGCCAGCAAAAAAATCACCAATTAACTGAAGGCCAAACCAAAATCTTCTTGGGTCTGTTTGAGCCTGATCCTGCCCACTCGTGATTCCTTTATCTTATTTTAAAAACAATCTAAGGAGAACTCAAACCTGCTTGCCAGGTTCCTGTTCGTAGGAGACTTTTCAGCACCACTGTAACATCACTCCTCCATAGGAGAAACAGGACAGAACACATCCCTAAAGTCACAGTATCATCACAATGGTAAACATTTTCAGTGAGATGTGCTGATTATCTAGTTCATCTCAAACTCCTCCACTATCATCGAAGCTTGTCTTAAGCCAAATCAAATGATTCAATTTGTTTCAATTCGAATAATACCGAGCAATGGTTGCATGGCATGCATTTAGCAAAGATTAGAATCCCTGGCCATATCACTTCTGTACAACTGAATACTTGTTGTCCAGGAGCAACTGCACCCTGACCCAAGCCGCTTGAGGATGCCAGCAAGTCACCTGAGATAACTAAGCCTGTTTAGAAGCTTGTTAAAGATCTTTGTTTTGTCAGGGTGTGATGCTGCTGCTCTGTTAACAAGGGTATCCTTGGCTTTTCTTTCAGAGACATCATAAAAGCAACGATTCTGAAATGTCTATGTTTGAAGGGCTATAGTTAATTTGATTATAGCTATCTGATACTGCCTCAGACAAATGGCTTTCAAGTTTTTCAAAAGCACTTCTACAATGAAAAGGGAGTGGCCCGTTATCACAGCTCAACCTTGGTTTGGTTTGGTTTGATTTTTTTAAAGCAGTCTGGCTGTTCCCTGAAAGCAGGTAGTCAGTTTTAATGCTGGTCCAAGAAACAGCTGCATGGAAGAGGGTGTTCCATGCTGAATCTCTCTGCCATCTCGCTCTCTCCTGTAAGACCCTGTGTTGGATTTAACCTTTTGTGCTAAGGGGTGTTTATGTTGATTGTTGCAGTAATTTGGGACAACATCATTAAGTTGGGATAGCTTTTTGGGTTTTTAGATTAGTTATTTTATATTCTGTTCTCTGTTGTTTGTGTTTCATTTGGTAATATTCCAAATAAATTCTGTTTTGATTAAAACTAAGTGGTTGGGCTAGTTGCATCACCCCTGTATCCACGTTGCATCTACCTAAAACAACTAGCAAAGTTCAGATCCTGGCTGCTTTCTTGACATGTTTTGAGGGTTGTCTGGTCTGGTCCATAACAAGGGTCAAAATGGAATACTCTTGTCAGGCTCAAGGCAACTGGAGATGTTAAGGATCAGGGCAAAAGTGAGTACCTCAGATCTGGAGATTATAGTCAATATTAGAGTAGTGCTGGAGAAGCACAGCAGGTCAGGCAGCATCCGAGGAGCAAGAAAATCTATATTTTGGGCAAAAGCCCTTCATCAGCCATTCCTGGTGAAGGGGTTTTGCCCGAAATGTCGATTTTCCTGCTCCTCGGATGCTGCCTGACCTGCTGTGCTTCTCCAGCACTACTCTAATCTTGACGTCAAGGATCAGCCCAACATCACCAGAAGATGTACGAGTGTTTCAGACAGGGTTAGAGGGGCTCCACTCATACCTAACTTCATTGACACCTCCTGGCCTTCCTGCAGAGGGACCTCTCTTCGACAATGCTGCTAGCTGCTAAGGACATCTTGTTTTTACATTAAAATTCAATATTGGAGAAGAGGTATTTAAAAATTGAGATCTCTTGTCTCAAACGCACCTGCAAGGAAAGATCGCAACTCCTTCAATGCTGGAGGATGACCTCCTATTTTGGCTATTTACCAACTATCCTTAATTGGAAAGTGCAACAACCTTCCAAACATAAATTATTTAATATGGAGGATTATGTTCTTCACAGGTTTACAACTGAATACCCAGTTGAATCTATTTATGACTATCTTATATTTATGGTTATTAGCTTTTGTTTCTCCAACCTTTAGCACCCTTTCAGAAGTTTAAAGATTTGATGAGGTCACCCACAATCTTTTTTTATCCAATAAAAAAGAGCAAAGTCCTGTTAATGTTTTCCTGATAGAATGAAACCCCCAAGTTCTGGTGTCCTCGCTCTGAATCTTTCTTGAGCTTCCCCCAGTATATCAGGTTTGTGCAAAGAATTTATACTTCCCAATCAGTCAAGTACATTGACGTGCAGTCATTACTGTGCTGCAGTCAATTTTGCAACTAATGTAATCAGCAAAATTTCTCAACAGATAATCATACAGCAACAATATTATTACTGGTCTATGAATTCAGAGTGGCAGACCTGGGGACCTGGGTTTGAATCCTGCCATTGCAACTGGTGGGATTTAAATTCAATGAAAAAAAAAATTAATGTGGAGCTACGAGTCTACTAATGGATCGATTGTCATGGAAAATGGATTGGTGTTGAGCAGGACATGGTTACTGAGACTATTATAAGGCTGGAGGAGGATACTAAAATTATAAGGATTACAGGATTGGAGATTGGTGAAAGATGGGGACCAGTGTCAGGTTAGAGTTGGTTCAATAATGAGAGGTGTATAGTATGCAAGTACAGACATATGGAGGGATGTGAGATTGTAGGATATTTCAAAGGAAGAAACGTAGAATTTTTGCGCAGTTTAGTAAGTTAGGGAATGGCATGTTATTGGAAGAGGTTTCAAAGATATGGATAGCTGTAAGGCTTGCAGGAGGCTACGTCAGTCCGTATGCCTGTTTAATGGTATGTCTCACAGATGGTATGTAAGTATAACTGAAAGCGTAATGCTCCTGATAAATTAACTTTATTGTGGCATGTGGTTTATGTCAATAAAATTTTCGGACTTCGTCTTAAACTGGGTCAGAGCATGAAACACTGATGGAAACATAACACTTTTTTTCACCAAATAGTTAATATTAGACCAGACATGAAGATGCCTGTGGATATAATATTTATAAGTCAATGAACTATAATGAATATCTGTTGGAGCTTTCAATACCAAGTTCTAATGACCCAATATCTTAAGTCATGCATTAGCATAACTCCATAGCATTAGCATTGCCATTGAGATAAAGATATGTGACTGGAGGCAAATTGCATATCATGATAATTAGTGGTCATTTATAAAGAAACAACGCTAAGACTCCGTGATAGATATTTTGAAACCTAATTGAAAATCAACTGAACAACAGCCCTGGACATCAAAATATTCAGACAATCAACAACATCAGTTTACTTGCATATACCTTTTTTGATAAGGAATTGAACAATTGAACAAGAGGACAAAGCTGCATATTTTTCAAATCTCAGTTCTTTCAATAAAAAGACCCATCTTCTTTTAAAAGAAACTGTCTACAAGTCTGACTTAAATTAACGAAAATGTTGAATTGTCCTCACAGCATAGCTACAAAGCTCTGCTGGAATAAAATACAGTTTATAAACAATTACAAATTACTGTTCAAATAAAGAAATCTTACCTTTGGCCAACCCATCTTGTTTCCTCAAATTGGTATGAAAAATAAGGGAAGTCCTCTTAATTGCATCAATCTTTTTATTTATTTCAAAAATATACTTTACTCATAAAATATTTTGATGGTCTGTACAGTTGGTCATGCCATACATACATAAACATTTGCATACAAAGATCAGAGTTTATCATTTGTATATACAGGTCTGTACGTTTATCAATCATATGTCCATATATTTAGCTGAGGCGTCAGCAGAGTCCAAAAGACTGCATGGGCCCCCTGTTCTTCTTAGGCAGGCAGATGTTACATGATGGTCTTTCCCCACTGTGCCTTGTCGGCAGCTGCTCCAAGCTTCAGCGCGTCCCTCAACACGTAGTTCTGGAGCTTGAAATGTGCCAGTCTGCAACACTCAGTCAGGGTCAACTCCTTCAGCCGGAAGACCAACAGGTTTCAGACCACCCAGAGAGCCTCCTTCACCGAGTTGATGTTCCTCCAGGCACAGTTGATGTTCGTCTCGGTGTGCGTCCCTGGGAACAGACCATAGAGCACGGAGTCCCGCGTCACACGCTATTCAGGACGAACCTCGACAAACACCATTGCATTCCTCTCCAGACTTCTTCTGCATAGGCACTTTCCAGAAGGAGGTGTGTGACAGTCTCGTACTCCCCCGCAGCCGCTTCGAGGGCAGCGTATGGTGCGGCAAAGAGTCCGGGCGTGCATAAAGAATCTCACAGGCAGAGCCCTTCTCATCACCAACCAAGCCATGTCTTGGTGCTTGTTGGAAAGTTCTGGCGATGAGGCATTCTGCCAAATGACTTTGACAGTCTGTTCCAGGAACCACTCGATAGGATCTGCCCTCTACTTTTCCCAAAGGGTCTCAAGGACACTACGTGCTGACCACTTCCTGATGGACTTGTGGTCAAAGGTGTTTTTCTTCATAAACTTCTCCACGAAGGACAGGTGGTACGGAATGGTCCAACTAATTGCATCAATCATTACATTTTTTTATTTCAAAAATATACTTTATTCATAAAATATTTTGATGATCTGTACAATTGGACATGCCATACATATGTGAACATTCCCCCTTTCTTTGCATACCGAAACAGAGTAATCATTCATATTTACAGGTCTATATAATTACATTTTTAGCAGAGGCATCAGCAGAGCCCAAATGACTGCGTGGGCCCCCTGTTCTTCTTAGGCAGGCAGACTTTACACGGTGGTCTTTCCCCACTGCGCCTTGGCGGCAGCTGCCCCAAGCTTCAGTGTGTCCCTCAACACGTAGTCCTGGACCTTGGAATGTGCCAGTCTGCAACACTCAGTTGGGGTCAACTCTTTCAGCTGGAAGATCAGCAGGTTTCGGACAGCCCAGAGAGCGTCCTTCACCGAGTTGATGATCCTCCAGGCACAGTTGATGTTCGTCTCGGTTTGCGTCCCGGGGAACAGGCCATAGAGCACGGAGTCCCGTGTCACGGTGCTGCTCGGGACGAACCTCGACAGACACCACTGCATTCCTCTCCAGACTTCTTCTGCATAGGCACATTCCAGAAGGAGGTGTGTGACAGTCTTGTCCCGACAGCAGCCGCTTTGAAGGCAACGTGTGGTGTGGTAGAGAGTCCGGGCGTGCATAAAGGATCTCACAGGCACAGCCCTTCTCACCACCAGCCAAGCCATGGGCGATGAGGCATTCTGCCAAATGGCTTTGACAGTCTGCTCAGGGAACCGCTCGACAGGATCTCCTTTTCCCGAAGGGTCTCAAGGACACTACGTGCTGACCACTTCCTGATGGACTTGTGGTCAAAGGTGTTTTTCTTCATAAATTTCTCCATGAAGGATAGGTGGTACGGAACGGTCCAACTACTCGGAGCGTTCCACGACAGCGAGGCCAGGCCCATCCTTCGTGACACCGGGGACAGGTAGAACCTCAGTACGTAGTGACACTTGGTGTTTGGGGACCGAGGATCCAATGCTCAGCTTGATGCAGCCACACACAAAGGTGGCCATCAGGGTGAGGGTGGCATTGGGTGTGTTTTTTCCTTCATTGCCCAGGTCTTTGTACATTGTGTCTCTTCGGACCCAGTCCATCTTTGATCTCCACATGAAGTGGAAGATGGCCCGGGTGACTGCCGCGGCGCAGGTTCTGGGGATAGGCCAGACCTGTGCCACATATAACAATACTGAGAGTACCTCACACCTGATGACCAGGTTTTTCCCGGCGATGGAGAGCGACCATTGTTCCCATCTGTCTAGTTTCTGTCTCATCTTCCTGATCCACTCCTCTCAGGTCTTGGCGCACGCCCCAGCCCCACCGAACCAAATATCCAGCACCTTCAGATGGTCGGTCCTGACGGTGAAGGGGACAGAGGATTGGTCGGCCCAGTTCCCGAAGAGCATGGCCTCGCCCTTGCCTCGGTTAACCTTGGCCCTCGAGGCTTGCTCGAACTGGTCACAGATGCACATGAGTTTGTGCATGGACAGCGGATCCGAGCAGAAAACGGCGACGTCATCCATGTACAGGGAGGCCTTAATCTGCAGGCCCCCACTGTCAGGAATAGGCACCCCTCTCAGGCTTGTATCCTTCCTGATGGATTCGGCAAATGGCTCGATGCAATACACAAACAAGTCAGGAGAGCGCGGGCAGCCCTGCCTGACTCCGGATCTTACAGGGAAGCTATCTGATTCCCACCCATTGATTGAGACTGCACTGACAATGTTGCTGTAGAGCAGTCTGATCCAGTTACCAATTCCCTCCCCAAAGCCCATTTTGGAGAGGACATCCCTCATATATTAGATTAGATTACATTACAGTGTGGAAACAGGCCCTTCGGCCCAACAAGTCCACACCGCCGCATATATGTATGCGATATCCTGTCAAAGGCTTTCTCCTGGTCCAGGCTGATGAGGCAGGCGTCCACCCCCCTGTCCTGCAGGTAGGCAATCATATCTCTGAGGTGTGCAAGACTCTCAGCGATCTTCCTGCCCGGTGCAGCACAGGTTTGGTTAGGGTGGATCACCGATCCCAGAGCAGACCTGACCCGGTTGGCGATGATTTTGACAAGATTTTGTAGTCTGTTTTACAGTGAGATTGGTCTCCAATTTCTAATTTCCTCCCTCTCCCCCTTCTGTTTGTAGATGAGGGTGGCCAGAAGCATACTGACATACACCTCCAGCAGGTCCTGGCCAATCAAGTCCCACAGAGCAGAATCGACCTCAACCGGTAAGCCGTCACTTCCGGGAGTTTTATTCCTTTCGATGGACTTGAGGGCCTTGGTCAACTCATCCAGAGATAGCGGCTGGTCCAGCCTCTCTCATGTTCCGTCATCTAAGACCTCCGTGATAGAGGACCGGAACGACTGGGAGGCCGTGCTGTCAGTTGGCTTCGAGTCATACAGACTGGTATAGAAGGATTTACTGATCCTCATGACGTCAGCCTGAGATGACGTAATCGAGCCATCTTCTTCCTTGAGGCTGCTGAGCACAGAGCTCTCTTTGTGCACCTTCAGGACATCTCGTCCTGCTCCACGGAGCTGACTCTGAACTGGAAGATTATCTTGGAGGCCTCCGAGGCAAAGAGCGAGGCTTGCTGGCCCTCCGTGAAGTCCTCCGTGACATCGACCCCCATCGTCTGCAGCAGGAGCAGGGTTCTGAGAGAAGCAATCTTAGTGAAGAAAATAAATAAACATTGCACTGCACTCTACTTCTAAATGAAAAACTCCAAAGAGAAATCTAAATTAGGCTTTAAATATGGACTGGTCAGCCAATGGCAGCTTTACTGAATTATAAATGTTCAAAGAATGTAAGCAGCTTTATTTTAGACATCAATACTCCTGTGAACGGACTTTTGACAAATGACCTTGCCATTGATAGTGAGCAGATTCAGAGAATTAATGCATTAATTATTTCTTTGCCAATCATAAAGATTCACAAAATATCTGGGAAATACTCAGGAACCAGTTCAAGTGAGGATCAGTTTAAGGATTAACTGACTCCAGCTCAAGTCATGCAGACAGCAGCACTGAGAGCTGTTCAACTAGTTTGTCAGATGATGCCTCAGTAAAGGGACTAAGTGTAACTTTTTCAAAGAGAACTCTCAGAAGAGTCTCAAGTTAATATTCCCCCTAAATCAATTAAAACTAGCAGGAAGGACCTTCCTAATAACAAAAAAAAACAGACTGTACCATTGACATGCGATGTGAGGTTAGATGCAAGAGTGCAGCCATAGGTGACAGATAGACCAACAACAATAATCTGCTTTGGGTGCACTCAATGTTATTGCAACATTGCAACAGTCAGCGAAGTGTGCTAAGCCATTGAAATCTGTTACAGATACAGTTTGACATGTTCATCCAAAAGCTATACTGATGTTGTATTCCTGATTAAGGGCTTTTGCCTGAAACGTCGATCCTGCATTCCTAATGAAGGGCTTTTGCCCGAGACGTCGATGCTGTATTCCTGCTGAAGGGCTTTTGCCTGAAACGTCGATTTTACTGCTCCTCGGATGCTGCCTGAACTGCTGTGCTTTTCCAGCCCCTCTAATCCAGAATCTGCTTTCCAGCATCTGCAGTCATTGTTTTTACCTATCCAAAAGCTACACAATGGGAACACATGCACAGGAAATTTGGTTCCAAAGGGCAATGCGCAGGTAACCAACAAGATGGTAGAATACCACAGCGCTGGCAGCAAGGAACTGGTTAGGAAGGCACACAAATGCAAACATATCCATGAGGATCAGAGTCATCAAAGCAAATAGAAAATTTCAGAAGATGACTAAATGTTCTGCACTGTTAGACACAAACATCATGCTGATATTAGAAGCCTTTACAACAATTAGTATCAGATATATTGAAAAGGCAGGGAGACACATACTAAGATAGAATTCCCAAATTGTGGGGTGCGACCCCAGTGTGGTCAGCTGACAAACACTGAGAATGGGATTCCCAAATTAAAATAGTGGCTTACGAATGCAGAGATTGAGGAGAATTATTGCAAAATTGCTAAAAGAAAAATCAGCTGCACAAACATATGCCGAGATCCAAAATAGAAAATTGAGAAACAAACTTGTAAGGAGATCTCATTTAGCTGTAAAAATAATAGGGTAGTTATGGTAGGGGATATTAACTTTCCAAACATGGACTGGGCTTGCCATAGTGTTAAAGGTTTAGGTGGAGAGGTATTTCTATGCCGAGATCCAAAATAGAAAATTGAGAAACAAACTTGTAAGGAGATCTCATTTAGCTGTAAAAATAATAGGGTAGTTATGGTAGGGGATATTAACTTTCCAAACATCGACTGGGATTGCCTTAATGTTAAAGGTTTAGATGAAGAGGTATTTCTTAAGTGTGTACAAGACAATTTTCTGATTCAGTATGTGGATGTACCTAGTAGAGTCAGTGGGGGAGCACTTTGGGGCCAGTAACCATAATTCTATTCATTTTAAAATAGTGATGGAAAATTGGAAAAAGTTGAAGTTCTAAATTGGAGAAAGGCCAATTTTGACAGTATTAGTCAAGAACTTTCGAAAGCTGATTGGAGGCAGATGTTTGCAGGTAAAGGGACGGCTGAAAAATGGGAAGCCTTCAGAAATGAGATAACAAGAATTCAGAGAAAGTATATTCCTGTCAGAGTGAAAGGGAAGGCTGTAGGTATAGGGAATTCTGGATGACAAAAGAAATTGAGGGTTTGGTTAAGAAAAAAAAGAAAGTATATGTCAGATGTAGACAGGATAGATCGAGTGAATCCTTAGAAGAGTATAAAGGAAGTAGGAGTATACTTAAGAGGAAAATCAGGAGGGCAAAACGGGGACATGAGATAGCTTTAGCAAATAGAATTAAGGAGAATCCAAAGGATTTTTACAAATATATGAAGGACAAAAGGGTAACTAGGGAGAGAATAAGGCCCCTCAAAGATCAGCAAGGTGCCCTTTGTGTGGAGTCACAGAAAATGGGGGAGGTGCGAAATGAATATTTTGCATCAGTATTTACTGTGGAAAAGAATATGGAAGATATAGACTGTAGGGAAATAGATGGTGACATCTTGCAAAATGTCCAGATTACAGAGGAGGAAATGCTGGATGTACATGTATTTGGAAAGGCAAGGACTGATTCAGGATAGTCAACATGGCTTTGTGCATGGGAAATCATGTCTCACAAACTTGATTGAGTTTTTTGAAGAAGTAACAAAGAAGATTGATGAGGGCAGACCAGTAGATGTGACCTATATAGACTTCAGTAAGGTATTCGACAAGGTTCCCCATGGGAGACTGATTAGCAAGGTTAGATCTCATGGAATACAGGGAGAACTAGCCATTTGGATACAGAACTGGGTCAAAGGTAGAAGACAGAGGGTGATGGTGGAGGGTTGTTTTTCAGACTGGAGGCCTGTGACCAGTGGAGTCCCACAAGGAGTGGTGCTGGGCCCTCTATTCTTTGTAATTTACATAAATGATTTAGATGCGAACATAAGAGATATAGTTAGTAAGTTTGCAGATGACACCAAAATGGAGGTGTAGTGGACAGCGAAGAGGGTTACCTCAGATTACAACAGGATCTGGACCAGATGGGTCAATGGGCTGAGAGGTGGCAGATGGAGTTTAA
>NC_057746.1:16012931-16052147 GCF_004010195.1 Chiloscyllium plagiosum | reverse complement strand
GAGTCCAGAACTAGAGGGCATAGGTTTAGGGTGAGAGGGGAAAGATATAAAAGAGACCTAATGGGCAACTTTTTCACGCAGAGGGTGGTACGTGCATGGAATGAGCTGCCAGAGGATGTGGTGGAGGCTGGTACAATTGCAACATTTAAGAGGCATTTGGATGGGTAAATGAATAGGAACGGTTCGGAGGAATATGGGCCAGGTGCTGGCAGGTGGGACTAGATTGGGTTGGGATACCTGATCGGCATGGACAGGTTGGACCAAAGGGTATGTTTCCATGCTGTACATCTCTATGACTCAATCTCAAACTTTCTCTTAAACGATGCCTGCAATTTATACTGATTGAGCTTGCAGTTGTTCAGGTCATGTTTCCCATGCCATGACAGGTTAAACAAGTGCATGCTTGTTATTCACAATGTTATATCACGCTCCTTAATTTGTCTGTTTCTCCCTCATCTATTTGAGCCTCCATGATTCATTGGTAATGGAGACAGCATTTTTGATCTCACCATTTGAGAGATTTTTCTACATATTAATCACTCTATTAATGAGCCAATCAGATCTCTTGTACTGTGGTAAAGTGCTGAATTGACTGTGTCAGGTCATCTTCCACACTGAGCTCTCTGCCCTGGTCCCCTTGCTTTTTTCCTGCATTTTCTTAATTTGAGCACTTAAAGTTCAAACATTTTGGTCCACAGTTGCCCAATAAATAGAATTGTGATTGAGATCCTTGCGTTAAATTATATAGTAATGCCATTGATGAGATTGTGCTTCTGTCTGTTCTTCCCCTGAATGCTGGCTATCCTCCAGCATGCAGCTTGTGTTCCTACTTGTTTCACCAAAGCAGGATACAATAGTCAAGACTGAATTAAACACCACCCAGAATAACCAATATTGGAGACGTTTTGAACACCTGGTACCAGCCGATAGCGGTATATCCATATCATTGCCATATCAACGTTTAGCATTCCAGTGAAAATTCTGATCCTGGACTAAGGATGAAAAATGTGAGCAAGTTACTTGTTCTTCTTATTCCCAATACCTTGCTGTTTTTTTTTAAATTGGAGTTAGTGCTTTTTCCACTCTGGTAAGTTCTTTTCTCTGTGGACATATTCACCACATTTCCATTAACATTCTCAGCATTACTAACTTTACCAACAGCCACATTAGCAGGTAGGTCATCCATGGGCTCTCTGTCCCAAACCTTCTGCCCAGTTGAAGGGAAATGTAGTGGTAGTGAAGATAGGTTGCATAGAATTAAAGGTTAATGTTACAACCATTAAAAAAAACATACCCATCAGTCTTTCATGCCTTCATCTTTTATTTATGAAACATGAAACTGTCACAACTCATGCATGATAGGCAATTCACCATTTGCTCTCAATCCAGGCAGTGAGCAGTTCCCCTCTGCATTAACTATACATGGCGAACAGTTAGGGAGTGGAGTGCACTGCCTGAAAATGTAGTGGAAGGTTGTACAACCAAGACATTCAAGTAAGCAATGGATGCATTTTTGGTTCGTAAAGCTGTGCAGAAATATGGCAAGAAGACACTATGTAATAGAACCAGACTGTATAATAGAGCTGGTGCATGCACAATGGGCTGAATGGTCTATGATTCTATGACTTTTGACAGTTACTCAGGAGTTATATGAGGAGCAGTTAGTACTCCCATAATGCATGCCACTAACATTGTTTCAATTAGTCCAATAATTAATTATTCTGGAAGCCATAAATTAGTGAGTCCTTGTTCCAATTATGACCTGTGCTTCCAATGACCTTTCCCAATTATGTTGATGCAAGTGCATGCATTGCTAATTATGGCCAGATTATAAAGTTAAATCCATTTTGGGACAAATCCTAACTCCTCCAGTGTGAACTTTATGGATTTTGTGTCCTACATTGGGCATTTCAATGTGACATTTAGGGTCTCTATTTCTCTGTCATGTATGATCTGCTGATCTGTAACGTTTTTGTCTCAGACCATGTAATTGCTTACACAGCCATCTTACAACTTATTTAATTGCCTTATGTGTCCAATTTCCTTGTTATCAATGAGAACATTACTTGGCATTCTCATCACCCTTCATTATGATGTTAATCCGATTGCTCTCATGAGTGTTGCCCTGAATTCATTAGCACACAAGACAACAGCTCTGCCCATCCCTGTCCTGTTTCCAGCATGCCATTAGTGGACACTCTCCTTAATGTCTGTTTCGTTCCCTTCATGATGCTAGAGCTCTGTAAATGTTAGAGCATGTAAAATGTTTGCTAGATTTCCGGGATGTTGGGAACTTCCTTAAACAGTCATCTTGTAAAATATATTCCGTGCTCCAAACCCATCTGCTATGGCATTCCCTGTTTTGGTGCGATATTATAAATTTCAGAACTTCAGAATCAACAAAGACAATGTGTTACACATGGAAAGAAGAAGCAATACCTCTGGAATAAACTGGAGGGACAAAAACAAGGTGTTACATAGGGATTGAAAGCAATTTGCCATCTCTCGGAAAGTAAGGAGTCAAGGCTACATAAACAAAACAGTTTTGACACCTGCTTGATAACTAGAAGCCCCACACCATAAGGGCAAATGATTGCCCTACAGAAGAATTTAAGGAGAAACTCACAGGAAAGCGGTGTCTCCAAGCAGACAGTTCAGAACAAATGTAACAAGGAACAAAGAATTTACTTCCAATAAAGAAGCAAGATGTGGGGAAGGCAATGGTTTATGCGCATTATCACTGGGCTGTTGATCCTGAGACCCAGGTAATGTTTTGGGGATGTGTATTCCAATCCCACACAGCAGAAGGTGGAACTTGAATTCAATAAATGTCTGGAATGAAGAGTTTAATGGGGATCATGAATCTATTGTCGATTGTGGGAAAAACCTATCTGGTTCACTAATGTCCTTTAGGGAAGGAAATTGCCACTCTTATCTGATCTGGCCTATATATAACTCCAGATCACAGCAATGTGGTTACCTCTGAACAATGAGGGTTGGGCAGCAAATGCTGGCCTACCCAGCGATGCCCTCATCCTGTGAATGAATAGATAAAAAATTCTCAAGGACACCAAAAGAATAATCAATATTTTGGGTGAAAGGAATCTAAAGGATCACCAATAATATCACATCATGACTGGAAGGACAAGAAACTGTGTAAGAAAGCAACTCCAGAACTCTGCCTCAGAATTCTGGAGATCCATGTTGTACAAGGATTGAAGCTTGTGCATAAGGACTGAATTCTATACCCATCCAGAGACAGACCCTGCTGTTTGGAATCGTAGCTAAATTCTGCCATAAATCAGATAATAGACCAGTTGAGTTGTGAGGCTTGACCTACTAACTTGAGGGTTCTTATTTTGGGTTGTTACATGCAGTTAATTTTAAATTGTTGTTTTAGTACTTGATTGTCTAAAATTTCTTAATAAGTACCTGAATTAAACATAACTTGTGGTGAGTTTACCTGTGTGAACATTAATAAAAGGTGACTTTAAGATACTCCAAAGTCGAATCTATTAGCCTTGTATTCTCAGAAATCCTGCCTGAACCCGATTAAGAGGGCAGCTGCCCGATATGATGGCTAAGTTTCATGTGGGTGGATGAGGATAGAGGCAACAATTTTCAGACTTAATCAGGAGACTTAAGGTTTGCATTATTGAATTTGGTATTGGAATTTAGCTTTGAAAGTAAGGCAGACCATCAATCTAAATGGGAGAGCGTCATTAAGGAATTTTTGCCTAGGAAAGTGTTAAAGTAGATAAGTATTGGTGAGCTTGTAATCTTACAAATCCTGGGATACTGGATCATTTGTTTGAGTCAGTTAGGAAGTTGGTGGGAAAGTAGGCACCCAAAGAGTACAGGCTGATAGACTTTTTTTTTAGATTAGATTACATTACAATGTGGAAACAGGCCCTTCGGCCCAACAAGTCCACACCGACCCGCCAAAGCGCAACCCACCCATACCCCTACATTTACCCCTTACCTAACACTACGGGCAATTTAGCAAGGCCGATTCACCTGACCCTGCACGTCTTTGGACTGTGGGAGGAAACCGGAGCACCCAGAGGAAACCCACGCAGACACGGGGAGAACGTGCAAACTCCAGTCAGTCGCCTGAGGCGGGAATTGAACCCGGGTCTCTGGCGCTGTGAGGCAACAGTGCTAACTACTGTTCCACCGTGCCGCCCACATTTGTTTTCATTTTGCAGAAACTTGGCGCGTGAAGTATGCATTAAACCTGAGAAATGCAGGTATAGGTGAGATGAAGTCTGAAAATGCAGTCAGGAAAAAGGCAGTTTTCCAGTTGGAAAGCACAGAGTTAAAGGAAAATGTTGCATTCCTGAAGATTGCCAATCAGATCATCAAAATCAATTTGAGACCATGAATGGAAATGTGGAGGAGGCACAGAGGCAGGTTCAAGAGTCAGACATTAAGAGTCAGGAAAATGATAGTAAATGTAACAATCTCCAGGTAGCACTTAAAGTACTGCATCAAATGCAACTTGAGCAACAAGTGCTGAATGCTGATTGTTCTAAATACCAACATGAAATTGATACCTTAAAGTCACATGTTTCCAGCCAGCTTGAGTTTCACTGTGCTTTTGGGACCCAGGCAGAAATTACGAACAAAAGGGTGATTCCAACTGAGGATGAAGTTGCATACTATTCAGTTCAGGGCAGGGAATATGATTATAATCCCGATCCCAGCACCCATCTGCTATACTTGAGTAGATGTTCCCAGTATCCTCCTCTACCAGTCCGATACCTTTTCTACCATTATTTGAACAATGATTGTAGATGAAACCTGGTGTGGTGTAAGCTTCCACACACCCTGCAAATTAGTCACTAATGACCAAGCAATATATATGTCCCTGACTCAGTAGGAAGCGTCCTTTGAAGTGTGCTTGTATCTGCTTCCTTGTCTGCTTTGGTCAGGACTGGTGACACAAGCAGAAATGGACTGGTCCACTTGGGTTATGTGGACCATTTTTCACAACCACCAGCATCTGTCAATTCTCCTATTGCATGCATTCCCATTGTATAGTTTCATGAGGTTATGTTGAATGTATGGTGATGCTTCCTGTCCTTTATCTCTTCTTCAGAGACATCAGTACATTTATTGCTTCTTATATTTCCCATCAACTTTTTCATCTTCCTCTTTCAACTCCTGTAAAACTAGCATGTTTACATTCTCCAACCACATTGTCCCATCTGCATTTTCCTTTCCATATGACCTATATAAATCCCAAATTGACATAGTCAATCAAATTGCATTCTAATAGATTATTCCAATTTTACAAAACAAAACGTACTTACTATTTCCACCATCTCTTCTAACTGATATACCATTCTATGTCTTTCAGGAGTCTGGGAAATTTTGTGTTCAATATTATTAAAACAGAAATCAAATATTTCTATTTGATTCTTGGCAGTAACATTGTTTACATGTTAATTGTTTACAGTTAAGTACTTCAGGTTTCCCAGAAATTACTTTAGACATTTTACATCTCAAAATTTTTCAGACTAAAATGATTATTAAATTTCCTTCTAAGAATTTGCTGTTTCCATACAAATGACTTGTGTGCATGTTAATTCAGAGCATGTCCTTTGTGCTAATGTTTCTGGCTGCCTTCCATGAATTCTGGCTGCTTTCCAGGAATTGATACAAGGAGTTGTCGTTCTTCAGAGATTAGCCAGCCCAGCAGCATGGTCTTAGCTTCCCTAACTGACCTCTTTATTTAATTTTAAGCAATACCTTCTGATGGGTGGCATGGTGGCTCACTGCTGCCTCACAGCACCAGGGACCCGGGTTCGATTACAGCCTCGGACACCTGTCTGTGTGCAGTTCGCACATTCTCCCTGTGTCTGTGTGAATTTTCTCTGGGTGCTCCGGTTTCCTCCCACAGTCCAAAGATAAATTGGTCAGGTGAATTGGCCATGCTACATTGCCCATTGTGTTAGGTGCATTAGTCAGAAGGAAATGGGTCTGGGTGAGTTACTCTTCGGAGAGTCGGTATGGGATTGTTGGGTCGAAGGGCCTGTTTCCACACAGTAGGGAATCTAATAAAAAAAAACCTTCTGAACCAAATCTTGCTCCAGACATTGCCTGCTGACCTGTAGGGGGGGTTTGTCTCCTGAGCTAGTGTTGAATGGTAGAGCAGACCTGTTCGGCAGAATGGCCTAATAATGCACTAATATCTCACGGTCTTATGGTCCTGCCTCAGTCCTACTTCAAATTTGTCCAGTGTGACTCTCTGGCTAAACTGTGCTGTGTGGGTGGAAATGGAACATACTCATGAAAATGCAGTGTTGGTCCTGTGGAAGTGTCATGGGATCCTATTGGCTGGACCAAATTCCATTGTTGCTCATTTTAACAAATTGGTAGAGGCCTCAGTTATAGGTCACTGATGGCCTATTCTTATGCGTTGCCAGAAAAGTTATTTAAATCAGTATGAGATGTAAAATTTATATTTGTTGCTGACACTTTCAGAAGCTCTGGACTATTGGAACATTGTGTATTGCAAGTCCTATGGCATATCCACAAGACGTTATATGAAATCTAGTCTTTTCCCACTGTATTCATAGGCATTGTCTGCATTTCACTTTGCTGATAGTGCAGCTTTTGCATTCTGAGCCTGCCTTTGTATATCTGTAGCTCCTGTTTACTTTTTTAAAATTACTAACAACATGGCTGACATTTAGCTCTTAACTAAAGGGATAGAGATTAATCAGATTGATTATGACAAATAATTTTCAAGGTCAACCAAGTTCTAAGGTCAAATGTTATGCTAGGATATCATGTCTGTGTTATATCAGGAATGTATCGGTATTTAACAATCATGGTGGCTAAGATGTGAATCTGTGTACTGGCCAGGGATGAATTGGGATATTAAGTGACTTGTGAATGCATGCAAGGATAAGAACTTCAGCAATGGAGACTTTCTCTCCAACTCCATGTTTCTATGTATTTGTTTACTCATTTTGTGGAATGTGGGTGCCACTGGCTGGGCCAGCATTTATTGGCCGTGCCTAGTTGCCATTGAGAATGTGATAGTGAGCTGCCTTCTTGAACTGCTGCGGTCCACTTGTTGGGAGTTGACCCACAATGCCATTAGGAGAGGAATTCTAGGATTTTGATCCAGTGACAGTGAAGGAACAGCAATATATTTCCAAGTCAGGGTGAGTGTCTTGGAAGGTAACTTTAAGGTGGTGGTATTCCCATTTTTCTGCTGCCCTTGTCCTTTTGGATGGAAGTGGTTGTGGATTTGGAAGGTGCTGTCTGTTGACCTCTGGTGAATTTCTGCAGTGTATGTATAAAAGTAGCAACAGGTCCATTCCCAATGCACTGGGAAGATTACATCCTTGTAATGGAATGACTCTCCAAATTTCTCATTGTTCAATGACTTACAACAATTGCTAATCTGTTTTCAATTTATTTGGAATCATGAAAAGTATAATATCTGACAACATTCAATGGTAAACTATATAAAGACATATGCACAAAGTGGCCCATATAACATTATCATCTCATGTCCATACTTATGTGATCTCACAGAGCACATGGAGTGTACTATCGAGTTAATGATCATTTTCACTGAGCAGGAACACAAGATTATAGCATTGGTTTACTGCATTTTTGTGCAATGTCAGTGGAGAAAGGATGATCACTTCCAGAACAGTTTATGCTTAGACTGAATGACATCGTTCACATTCAATTCTATACCAATTTAGAAACATAGGATTTTCTTCTTCAAAGGCAGAGAAGAATGAAAGAGATATATGCTAAATGAGCTCAGAAGAATGTAGAACAGAGCAGTCATTTATAAAGAAAGTGCGAAGGCAAACTTAAGTCATGATTGTGTGAGACATTAAGTGACAGGAATCAGCTGTAAGACAATCAAATTGTTAAAAGAATAAAACTAAGGACTGTTGAAGATTTATTGCACAATTTAGGCGGAAGTAATTTGGCAGCTATTGTAAGCACTGTTTGTTCCAACAGTAGTGGAAGCTTAGTTACAAATGAGCTGCAGTAATATGGGGTGCACGAATGGAGTTTTGGTTTACCACAAGTGGCTGGTTGATCTGCAGACTAATGACCAGTTATTGATGATAAATACATTCTATTGGCCAACAACTCTGTTATCGGTAGTGGATATATTATAGGACAGCACTGGGTGGCTGAATATATTGTTAGAAATCATCAGATTGAAATCTAAGGAGGTCACAGAAATAAAGAGCATTGTAGACATGGCTAGATTATGACATTCTGAGTTTCTAAGGTATGTCAAGATGAAAAGGCTCTATAGCAATTCTAAAGCAAGTGTATTAATCTACTGAACAGGACAATGAAATCAGAAATATATGAGCTCTATATTTAAATTGGTGAAGGCATGATGAAAAACAAATAATCTATCTAAAATATTTAGCTGGCAGTAAGCCTATTTGTATAATGAAATACTTTCAAATAAAATGCTTAATGATTTCTTAATTAGCACAGAGAAAAAAACATTCAATTGACAGCAGCATAAAAGCAATTAGGCAGGTCAGCACTCAGCAAATTGTAGTAGCAAAGCAACATGCGTGAAATTTAAAACATTTTCTTTTGTGGTTTTGGTAAATCTCTGACAGTGTTCTCAAATGTTATGCAGTGTAGTTTATCACTTTCTGTGCACGTAATACTTCATGCAGACAGCTTTTCTTGATTGTTCTCTGCACTTTGCTCTCAATGTTTTTAACTGCAAAAAAAATGACTCATAGTGTCATTGAGTTTTATAGCCCTTCAACCCATAATATCTGTGCTTGTCATCAAGCATAAATCTAGTCTAGTTCCACATTCCAACACTTGGCTCATAGTTGTGCATGCTACGGCATTTTAGATTTTCAGTGAAATACTTATTCAATGTTGTGATGTTTCCTGCTTCTAACACCCTTTCAGGCAATGAACTCCAGATACACAGTGGTGAAAAAAAATCCTTAAATCTCTCTTGAACCTTCCGAACCTTGGACTAAATCAGTGTCTCCTGTTTATTCACTTCTAGGATATTGACTTCTCAAATGAGTCTTCAAATTAAAGCTAAAACAATGAGGAAGAATTGAACAGTTGGAGTGTTAGAGGAGGAAAAGAGAGAGAAAGGATGAAAATAGTTAAGAGGTGGTATTTGAGAAGGGATGTTTATGAGGGGGTTTATGAAAGGTGATGCCATTGCAAAGGACCCAAGCAGTTGAAGGCAGGACCAAATCCTCTCCTATTTCAGAGATGGCTGCAAATACTTGTTTTCCAAATGCAGCATATTTCATTACCTCAGGACATCCCAAAGAGTCTCACACAAAACATGCAGAAACAGAACTTTCTGCACACAGACCTGCTGGTGTGAATGCTCCATATGAGCTTCCTTCTGCTTTCTTCATCTCACATCACCAGCGTAAACTTCTATTCATGTCTCCATCATCTGTTCATCCAGGATCTTCTTGAATGTGTCCATGATACACAATCCCTGCATACGTTGTGCTTTGATTTCCTGTGTGCATCGCAGAATCCAACAAATAAAGCAAAGGCACAATGATTGCATGAATATTTTTCTATTCATTGAAGTGATTGAATGATGTCACTCAAGCAGCACGACAAGCATGGAACCCTGTTGCATTCTTCTAATGGAAGGCAGAAAAGTGAAAGTGATAAAGGAGATGCAAGGGTTAGCACAAATAGAAGGAATATGGTATCTGAAGGAGATTGTGGAGATGAGAAGGCTGTGGTGGATGGTGGTATCAAAAGAGATGGGAAGGTTGCAGTGGGCAATGATCAATCCTCTACCTGAGTATAGTCCTAAGTTGTTTTTTGAGACTTTTTTTTAATGCCAGTTCCCTTATTCAGATTATGCAATATTAAGTAATTCCTGCTTAGGCCCATGCAATTGGGATTTCAAATCAACACTGTCTGTTCGAATCCAGCACCAAATGTTCTTTCTCTGGACAACTTCTTCAAAGCTGTGCTTGAATGTACACTGACAATTGCCTAATGTGATATGGTTATGGGCTGCATGGTGGCTCATTGGTTAGTACTGCTGCTCATAGCATCAGGGCCCAGAACTGATTCCAGCCTTGGGTGACTGTCAGTGTTTAGTTTGCGTGTTCTCCCTGTGTATGAATGGATTTCCTCCCATATTTCAAAGATGAGCAGTTTAAGTGTCTTCATCATGCTAAATTGCCTATAGTGTCCAGGGATGTTTTCTAAAGTGAAAAACCTTCATCACATCTTCTAGCATGAGTTCAGGGCAATGATCAATCCTCTACCTGAGTATAGTCCTAAGTTGTTTTTTGAGACTTTTTTTTAATGCCAGTTCCCTTATTCAGATTATGCAATATTAAGTAATTCCTGCTTAGGCCCATGCAATTGGGATTTCAAATCAACACTGTCTGTTCGAATCCAGCACCAAATGTTCTTTCTCTGGACAACTTCTTCAAAGCTGTGCTTGAATGTACACTGACAATTGCCTAATGTGATATGGTTATGGGCTGCATGGTGGCTCATTGGTTAGTACTGCTGCTCATAGCATCAGGGCCCAGAACTGATTCCAGCCTTGGGTGACTGTCAGTGTTTAGTTTGCGTGTTCTCCCTGTGTATGAATGGATTTCCTCCCATATTTCAAAGATGAGCAGTTTAAGTGTCTTCATCATGCTAAATTGCCTATAGTGTCCCTAAGGGTTTTCTAAGGTGAAAAACCTTCATCACATCTTCTAGCATGAGTTCAGGGCAATGATCAATCCTCTACCTGAGTATAGTCCTAAGTTGTTTTTTGAGACTTTTTTTTAATGCCAGTTCCCTTATTCAGATTATGCAATATTAAGTAATTCCTGCTTAGGCCCATGCAATTGGGATTTCAAATCAACACTGTCTGTTCGAATCCAGCACCAAATGTTCTTTCTCTGGACAACTTCTTCAAAGCTGTGCTTGAATGTACACTGACAATTGCCTAATGTGATATGGTTATGGGCTGCATGGTGGCTCATTGGTTAGTACTGCTGCTCATAGCATCAGGGCCCAGAACTGATTCCAGCCTTGGGTGACTGTCAGTGTTTAGTTTGCGTGTTCTCCCTGTGTATGAATGGATTTCCTCCCATATTTCAAAGATGAGCAGTTTAAGTGTGTTCATCATGCTAAATTGCCTATAATGTCCAGGCTAGATGGATTAGCCATGGGAAATGCAGGGTTAAAGGGATAAAGTAGAGGGCTGGGTCTTATTGTGGTACTCTTTGGAAGGTCAGTGTAGACCCAATAGGCTGAGTGGCCTGCTTCCACACTGTAGATTCTAATATATCTGAAATATGAAACGTGGAGATAAGTTTATGAACAGATAAACAAACTCCTGTACAGCTCCAACAAAGTTTTTTTTTAATCAAGACAATGTGGCTAGACCATCATTTTCTTATTCTAACACAATAATAAAATTTTTTAAAAATGCTATGGAAATCTGAAGCAAACACAAACAGCACTGAAGAAACTCAGCAGACCTAGTAGCATCTGCAGAGAGAGAAGCATCTACAAAGCAAGATTATACTGCGGGTAATGAATGAAGTTGGAGTAATGTATTAGCATGGAGTGAAGATTACTCATCATACAGAAGATATGGCACTTATGGGTATTTTTCAGGTTGGAGATGTGCAATTATTTGAATGACGCAAGTGTGAGTCTTAGTGCCTAAAATATTGCTATCCATACTAATGACTTGATGGAGGGACAAATGTTATGTTTCCAAATTTGTTGATGATACAAAAATATGTGGAGCAGCAGGTTGTGAAGTGGACATCAGGAACCTGTAAGGGAATTTTGATAGATTGAGTGAATGGACAAAAGAATTGACAGATGGAGTTAGATGAAGGGAATTGAGGGTACTGTTGGAAGAATCAAAAGCATGGCTATCACTTTTGTTATAGACCACTTCCTCCCCCAAAGTATATTTATAGAGTTAGCTAGAACCTAAATTTTATACTTTTTAAAAGGAAAAGCTAAAGCACTGGGTTCCAAATATGATTTGATTGATCCAATCTTGAGTTTTAATCAAAACACACTCTATAGTTTCAAAACAGTTAAAATACAATAAGAAAAAGTGGCATGACTTTACTCTATTGAAATACTTAATGAGGTCATTTAACCACCAATTAGAACTGTTCTAATATAGGCAGAATCCCTTAGATTTCTGCACTCATTGTTGTCCACTCTGCCCTCCACCTGCACAAACACAACATGGGTGCTGGGGAAAAATAAGCACTACTGCTGTTGGTGATAGGGTAGGAGTTTATAATAAAAAGACAAACAAAGAAAAAGAAGAAAAAATAGAAAAAAAGAAAAAATATAGGCAGCATCCCTTAGATTTCTGAACTTGTTATTCTTCACCGTATCCTACACCTGCACACACACAACATGGGTGATGGGGAAAAATAAGCATTACCGTTATGCTGTAGTGTGGGGGGAAAACAGAAAAAAGAGAAAAAAAAGTCAAAGAGTGTGGCGCTGGAAAAGCAAAGCCAGTTAGGCAGAATCCTGAGGCTCAATTCTGATGAAGAGCTTATGCCTGAAATGTTGATTCTCCTGCTTCTCAGATGCTGCCTGACCTGCTACGCCCTTCCAGCACCACACTCTTCGACTCTGATCTCCAGCATCTGCAGTCCTCACTTTGTCCCAGAAAAAAAAGGGATAAAAAAAGGCAGCATCCTGTAAATTCACCCTTAGCAAAAGTAATTCAGCAAATTAAGTTATTATTCTCACATTTTCCCTCTTTCCAGTCAAATAGAAAATAAAGTCTATTGTGATTTTTTTTGAGAGGAATCCTCTCTGTCTGTGACTTTCTCTTGCAGCTGACAACTCCAGCTTTCAGTTCCAACAGTCAGTAAAAAATACAAACTAATTGAAAGCAAAACCAAAACCTTTTTTAGGTCTGTGCGAGCCCACTCATGATTCTTTAAAAAATGCACCTAATGAGAACTCAAAGCTTTTTACCTAGCTGAAGGAGACATTTTGGCCTGACTCTGCAAGAGAAACAGAACACATCTGCTGAAGGCATAGTTTCATCCCATTTAAAAGGAGAGAGAGACACAAAAAGTGCAGTAAAGCTATTCCAGGGTTTCATAGAATCATAGAGTTATATATCATGGAAACAGACACTTTGGTCCAACCAGTCCTTGCCAAAAATAATCACATAGTGCTATTATAGAGGATCTAATAAACCTGCTGAGAGATGTTATTGCACACCTCATGAGTAATTGAACCTTGAATCCAAGTCTTTCTGCTCCTGAGGTAGGGAAAATACGATGGTACCAAATTGGGAATCAAATTCCTTTTATTGTATTCAACATACTCAGATGTGTTTCTAACACTTTTGCAGTAGGTGGATATGAGCCCAGGCCTCCTGTCTGAGATGCATTCCCTCAACACTTATAGAGATCTCCAGAATTGAGCTCCTTGTCATTGGTGTTAATTTGACAGACATACCAGCAGTCTAGTTAATTCATGTAAGTGACCTAATTAAATTGCACTCTATGGTCTCAGTACTACTTGTCATATGGAGTAAAGTATTAAAAAAAAACA
The DNA here is from genome assembly GCF_004010195.1 of Chiloscyllium plagiosum. Classification (NCBI taxonomy): domain Eukaryota; kingdom Metazoa; phylum Chordata; class Chondrichthyes; order Orectolobiformes; family Hemiscylliidae; genus Chiloscyllium; species Chiloscyllium plagiosum. Next base: position 16,038,566 of record NC_057746.1, on the reverse strand, counting down.
CAGAAGCATATTGTAGTTTAGTGGTAGTTTCCCTCCTTCTTATCCACGAAACCAGAGCTGACATTCTCCCTATTCTAGAGATATGTAATTATGCCACTTTACAGTTTGATTAGAAAGTGAGCACTCCTCACTAAGGATGTTTATATTATGTTTTATAATGCTTAAAGTTTGTGTAATTCATTTTTCAGTTCATTCAAAGTTGTGTTAATAGTCAGCACACCCTTACTCTGTATTGTACATCGATTTTGACGTGTTAGGAACTGAACATGGCACTTGTTGTTTCTATCTATTCATACACTATCAATGAACTGCCAGAATGTGAGGAGTGCACACAATAAATGGCAACAACCAAACAGATGAGATTATCAACCCGCCTATTTTTGATGTGGTGTAGCTCAGGGGTCTAAACCATGCAGAAAAAGAGGTCAAAGCTAATCATAGGGAGTTTCATTGACAAGACATTGCTGACAAAATGATCAACAGTAAGCTGTAACTCACATGTTTCCGGAGCCAGGGGTAAATACCCAGTTTCATGTACATTGTGTATGAATTCATAGAGAATTTGCCAACAACCAAATCAGCACATGTCGAGTTGAATATAAAGTAATTGTTAGTAGTTTGTAATTATTTATTGACTTTCATAGAAATTATGACCAGAATGTTTCCACTTATGGTCACCAATCTTATTGATCCTGGTACAATCCCAATGAAGACCACTTTATCCCTTTTGTAAGAGCTCCCTCTTTCAGTATCAAACAAGCTTACATGGTTACTTGGAGATTCATTTGTCTCTGGTCCATTTTCCATTCTTTGACTCTGATGTGTGGTCAGCATTGAGCAGATGTGAATGTTGCAAATAAAAATTTTTTAAAAAGTTTAGGAAACATTGATTGCAGATTTTTAATTAAATTTCGACCAACAAGAACAAAAAAAGAGATTGGATCGTGTAAACATCAAAGTCTTTCATTTAATAAAGTATCATCTCATCAGGCATTGATCGTAAATTAACTTATTAATTAATTACTAATGTCAAACTGAATGAAAATGGTTAATGAGGTTAGTTTCAAGGCCTAATCATTTCAGCCGGTATTATCTATGAACTCTGAAAATACCCAACTGTTAAATATGTGATACTATTACTCATAGAGTCAGAGAGATGCACAGCATAGAAACAAACCCTTCGTTCCAAACTGTCCATGCCGACCAGATATCCTAACCCAATCTAGTCCCACCTGCCAGCACCCGGCCCATATCCCATAATTTTGTAAACCTCTATAAGGTCACCCCTCAGCCTCCGACGCTCCAGGGAAAATAGCCCCAGCCTGTTCAGCATCTCCCTATAGCTCAGATCCTCCAACCTTGGCACCATCGTTGTAAATCTTTTCTGAACCCTTTCAATTTTCACAACATCTTTCCGATAGAAAGGAGAGCAGAATTGCACGCAATATTCCAACAGCGGCCGAACCAATCCTGTACAGCTGCAACATGACCTCCCAACTCCTGTACTCAATACTCTGACCAATTAAGGAAAGCATACCAAACGCCTCCTTCACTATCCCATCTACCTGTGACTCCACTTTCAGGGAGTTATGAACCTGCACTCCAAGGTCTCTTTGTTCAGCAAAACTCCCTTGGACCTTACATAAAGTGTATAAGTCCTGTTAAGATTTGCTTTCCCAAAATGCAGTACCTCGCATTTATCTGAATTAAACTCCATCTGCCACCTCTCAGCCCATTGACCCATCTGGTCCAGATCCTGTTGCAATCTGAGGTAACCCTCTTCGCTGTCCACTACACCTCCATTTTGGTGTCATCTGCAAACTTACTAACTATACCTCTCATGTTCGCATCTAAATCATTTATGTAAATTACAAAGAATAGAGGGCCCAGCACCAATCCTTGTGGGACTCCACTGGTCACAGGCCTCCAGTCTGAAAAACAAACCTCCACCACCACCCTCTGTCTTCTACTTTTGAGCCAGTTCTGTATCCAAATGGCAAGTTCTCCCTGTATTCCATGAGGTCTAACCTTGCTAATCAGTCTCCCATGGAGAACCTTGTCAAACACCTTATTGCAGTCCATATAGGTCACATCTATTGCTCTGCCCTCATCAATCTTCTTTGTTACTTCTTCAAAAAACTCAATCAAGTTTGTGAGACATGATTTCCCACACACAAAGCCATGTTGACTATCCTGAATCAGTCCTTGCCTTTCCAAATACATGTGCATCCTGTCCCTCAGGATTCCCTCCAACAACTTGCCCACTACCAAGGTCATGCTCACCGGTCTATTGTTCCTTTACTGCCCTTCTTAAACAGTGCCACCACATTTGCCAACCTCCAGTCTTCCAGCACCTCACCGGAGACTATCGATGATACAAATATCTCAGCAAGAGGCCCAGCCATCACTCCTCTAGTTTCCCACAGAATTCTCAGGTATACCTGATCTGGTCCTGGGGATTTATTCACTTTTAACTGTTTCAAGACATCCAGCACTACCTCCTCTGTGATCTGGACAGTTTGCAAGATGGCACTATCTATTTCCCTACAGTCTGTATCTTCCATATCATTTTCCACAGTAAATACTGATGCAAAATATTCATTTAGCATCTCCCCCATTTTCTGCAGCTCCACACAAATTTCGATAGGAAGGAGCCTTCTGTTAATATTGATTTCATGCTTCAATTGCAAAACCCACTTAAATGCAGAAAATCAGTTTTACCCAGTGATGAGGTTGAGAAAAACAGTTGCAATAATAATAACCATCTCCAACAAAAAAAGGATCCTATCCAATAAGATCTTAAGCTGAGGCATTTGTGGAGCTGAGATTCGCAGCTTCAGTTGCCTGAGGATGGGGGATAGCCGAGATTGAATCACATCATGTCATACATTTCAAAAGAAGGTGGTTTTCAGATGATTTTTACTGCAATATCAATTTTGGAGGGTACAGGCCAGTGAGCAAGGGTTTAGAGGATGTGACTAAGAGCAATAGCCAGTCTATCTTGCAATGCGTAAGGTGAGGAAGGATAGCTGTGCTTTTTGATACAAGTGAATGCTGAGTTCTCTGCCTTCTGAGTAACCGTGTAACAGATCTTCAAAAGAGGACTGATCCAAAATCTATTAACTCATCCCGAGGCGAGCTTGGTAAACTTGTAAAAATCAACACTGACCCAATGTAACTATACAAAACACTGGTGCGGCCACACTTGGAATATTGTGTAGAGTTCTGGTCCCCATATTTCGGGAAGCATGTGGAAGCATTGAAAAAGGTGCAGAGGAGATTTACCAGGATATTGCCTGGTCTGGAGAGAAGGTCTTATGAGGGGAGGCTCAGAGACTTGAACCTGTTCTCTTTGGCAAGAAGAAGGCTAAGAGGGGATTTGATAGAGACATACACGACGATCAGAGGATTAAATAGTTTAGACATCTTTTTCCTAGGATGATGACTTCAGCATGTATGAGGGAGCATATCTACAAATTGAGAGGTGATAGATTTAAGACAGATGTCAGAAGCAGGTTCTTTATGCAGAGAGTGGTAAGGGCATGGAATGCACTACCTGCTAATGTAGTCAACTCGGCCACATTCGGGAGATTCATGCAATCCTTAGATAAGCACATGGATGATTTTGGGATAGTGTGGGGGGATGAGCTGAGAATAGTTCACAGGTTGGCGCAACATCGAGGGCCTGAGGGCCTGTTCTGCACTGTATTGTTCTATGTTTTATGTAACGAGGGCCAAAGCAATTTCAGTTCCCCCATTTCTCTGATTATGTATCTTACATACTTTATATCAACTAGGAGAAAGTGAGGGCTGCAGATGCTGGAATCAGAGCTGAAGAAGAGCTTATGCCTGAAATGTCAATTCTCCTGCTCCTTGGACACTGCCTGACCTGCTGTGCTTTTCCAGCAACATATTTTTCAGCTCATACTTTATATCAATGCAAGGTTTTTTTTCTGATGCAGAGATCACAAAGCAAAAGTCTAAAGTGCATACAAGTTTTATAATGGTACTATCATAACTGAAACTGGTGCTGCAAAAAGAAATTCTCCATACCTCGTCTAGCTAACAATGTACCTATTAAACTTCTCAGAAAGACTACATAGAACTCAGCTTGTTTCTGTTTATTAGAATGGGCATCCACTGCAAGGATAAAACGTTGAGAAAGGGAACAATAGATGAAGCACATGGGAGCGGAAGACGAATGAGACAGAAAGACGACAACGAGGGAAGATAAAAGGGACAGAGTGATAGGAGTCAGTGGCTGGAGAAGGACATGTTGAATGACAAATTTTACATTCTGAAACATAATATTGTGTCAGTATTTTAATATATTTCCAGGCAAAGTGGTGCATACGGGTACAGTTTAAACATTTTTTAAAAAAATGGGATAAGAACATGAAGAAAAGAAAATGTTTGAAGAAATATGGACCATGCACAGGCAGCTGGGGCTATTTTAGTTTGGGATTATGGGCGGCGGAGACTGATTGAGCCAAAGGGTCTGTTTACGTCTTGAATGACTGTATGCTTTTACTTGCCAGAGCAAGGCCCAGCAGGAACAAAATATAATATCACAGCTTCGCAGGTTCTAGAAGTATTTGGTTAGGTGCATAAATGAAAAAAAAAGTATACTCGATCCAGTTATAACTAGTGGAACAGGATCACCAGAAAGGTGAAGAAATATCGCCAATGTAATAATTAGTCTTGATTCTCTGAAGGCGAATGCAGCTCTTAATTCCACGTTTTATAATGATGTAGAAGCATCAATTGCCGGTATCCTTTGTGTGTCCTAGGGTTCTGGAACAAGCAGCGGTGTCCTCACCTTGTAATGTAAATAATGAAGGCTAGAAATTAATGATGACCCCTTTCAACGTTCCGAACACATCGATCGCCATTGACGGGAGTCACTCACCGCCTAGGCACACTGCATGCATTTTGCGTAGAAAAATGTAAATCATTTGGCCTTACGTTAATTGAGATAATGGGAATGGGCAGCATCTTGATGATTGCGGAGTCAACGAATGGATCAAAATCAGAACACCGATTCCAGATGCAGCATGTCTATGCCATAACTCTATCTCCATCCTTCACTCCCGTCCAAGCGGTTCCATCTGGGATTAGATATTTCAACAATTTTCCTTCTCACTTTCACAAACTTGCAATCTCTCATTCCCTTAATCTCTGATCTCTAACTGAACCATTGACATAACCCTTTAATTCAATGATGCCCATTCGGAATACCTGTACAAACATTCATTTTTTCTCTCTGCTGCTTCCTCCCATCCATATTATCTCCCTTAGAGATGGCAGGCCAACATTACCAATCGTTTTGTTGGAGGCGCAGCTCTAACAGATTAGCACAGAGCTAATACATGAGATTTAGCGAAACAACAGTTGAAAATAAACCTGTTATTGCTTGGCAGATTATCATATTATCTGACGTGACAGAAGGCTTTTTTTTTTAAAAAAAAGACATCCTATCAACACTCCTATAAACCATTAACGGCTGATCCGAACTGCATTTTCAACTTCTTTCCTTTCGCTTATTTTTCTGCAATTTCTAAAGTTCCTGTGAATTAGGTCACATGAATTTCAATTTAAAAAAAAATCATCGTAACGATGATTTTACCGAAATTTTAAGTTTATCTTGCCACTTTATTAGATTACTGTGCATCCGTGCATCAACTTTGATTGGCTGTTTTTGTTCCATTCTCCTTGTTATTCTCATCATCTGCAATTTCGAAACTTTCAGACCTTTCCGATTTTTAACTGAGTTTGCTTTAGACCAGCAGAGAGATAAGTGAATTGTTTTACCTTTTGGTTGAGTATCGTTGAATAATCCAGCACAGCAAGAGGCCTGTTACCAGCGGTGGAACAGAGTTGGGTCCACGACTTTTCGTCATTTATATTGGATGTGCATATATTGTACAACAATCTCTTTATTGTGCACAGGTTTCTCAACAAACGGGCGGAATGGTTTATAGACAATCTGGAAGAGCAAATGGAAAGTCAGATGCCGGAAATGGCAAAAAACAGCAGAGAACAAAAAATAAACTCTTTCTCATCGATCTGGACATATCAACTTTTTAAAATCAAATTGGGTCAAAGCACATTGAGTCTCTAGAGTTACGTACTGTCCTCTTTCCCTGCTGCCCCACAAGCTCCAGTCATGAATGGGTTTGGCCCCTCGTGGCGACTGTAATGCAGATATTGGACATCTGTTCATTGATTTTCAAGTAGCTCAGTAACGTCAGCCAAAGGTTATCTTGCTGATTGCCCTCGAGTTATGTTATCTCACCTTATTCGTCCCAACAAAATGCATTGTCTTATATTTCAGTTGTTCAAACTGAACCAGCACAAGAGATGCTGATGTTACCAAACTATGTGCTGTGGCTGCCTCTCCATTCTGACTGTTTCATTTGTTTGGCCTCAGTGAACGTCGAAACGATACTTGGTAGAGCCACTTCACGTCAATAGTTCTTGAGAAACAAGTGGATTCATGACAACGACTACTGGAGGATACTGTTGCATAACCAGGACTCAGACTTAACATTGCACACTCGCTACAGTTTTCCAGACGCTTGCCTTCTAAACAGTTTGATAGCAGTTACTGAGCTTTAAACTTTGAACTTTGAATTTAAGTTTTCTAATGGGGTTGCTTTACTGTGGAAGAGCCGGTATTGGACTGGGGTCGACAAAACTAAAAACCTCACACAGCACAAGGTTAGAGTCGAACGGGTTTATTTGGAAGCACTGGCTTTCGCAGCGCTGCTCCTTCATCAGGTCGCTGTGAAGCAGGATCATAAGACATAGAATCTATCGCAAAGGATTACAGTGTCACGCAACTGAAATCATATATTGAACAAACCTACATTGTTGTTAAGTCTATCTAGGTTTGTTCAATATATCATTTCAGTCGCGTGACACTGTAATCTTTTGCTATAGATTCTATGTCTTATGATCCTGCTCCAGAGCGGTCTGATGAAGGAACAGCACCCCGAAAGCTAGTACTTCCAAACAAACCTATTGGACTTTAAACTGGTGTTGTGTGATTTTTAACCGAGTTTGCTTTAGACCAGCAGAGAGACAAGTGAATTGTTTTTACCTTTTGGTTGAGAATCGTTGAATAATCCATCACAGCAAGGGGCTATTTGGTTAAACGATTCTGTGCTGGCTATTTCAAAGATCTGTTCAATGGGCCTTACATCCTCCCAGCACAGCCCCACGTTCTGGCAATTGTTCCTCCTTCAATTGGTTAATCAATTCCTCACGACTGAGTCTAAATCAACATAACAAGAAATGATATTAAAAGTTTTAACGCTTGTTGTGAAAAAAAAGAATAAACCCATGTTGCAATACAGAAGAGGTCCTTCGGCCAATTGAGTCTATATCACCAAATTTATATTAATTTACACTGGCCCCACTTTCCAGCAGTGCAGCTGACTGTTATGACGCTTCAAGTGCTCATTCCAGTACATTTAAAAGGTGTTAAGTTTTTAGCCTCAACACCCTCCCAAGCAGTGCACTCCAAATTCCCACCACCCTCTGGGTGAAAACAAAAACTTTTCCTCAAGTCCCCTGTAACCTTCATGCTCGTCATAATTTCATGCACCTCAGCCAGGTCCCTTCCCCACCTTCTCTGCTCTGAAGAAAACAGCTCAAGCTCATCGAGGAGATCTTCATTGCTGAACTGCTCCATTTCAGCCAACATCTTGATGAATTTCCTTTGCAACCCCATCCAGTGCAATCACCGCCTTTCTATAGTCTGATGAACAAAACTGCATGAAATACCTCAGTTGTAATCTAAACAAAGCTCCAACACAGCCCATGCATTGACTCATCAAGGAAGGTGTTACCTCTGCATTTTAACCACCCTATCAACTTGCCTTATTGCCTCCAAGGATCGCCTTCTTTTGTGACAGTTTCTTTTGGTACCAGCTTGTGTCCTGTGGTTATTGATCCGTCAGCCACTAAAATAACCCATCTTTTGGTGCATTTTTATGAGCAATGAATGGATGTTTTAAATTAATTTATTGGATGTAGGCGTTGCCGGCTCAGCCAGCATTTAAGTACCATCCTGGTTGCCCTTGCCCTATTTAACTGTGTCAGTGATATTCGTTTACAGCTATGCAGCCAAAGAATATCAAACCTTAGATATCAAGAAGAAATTAACATTAGTAGTTTGAAATCAACTACAGGCTTCATACCTCTTTCCAGGAAGATTAATTAAGTTGACAAATACATGATGTATTTTATGAAGACAGGAAAAATATGTTTATTTATGATAATCTGTGACAACAATTTTAAGTAAACGCTGCTATATAATGTTAAATAATGTGCACTGTCTCCAATTTGTATAATGTATGCAGTACTTTTCAAAATAAAACATTTGGTGACAATTTTAAATGATCTTTTTGGGACTGTATAAAATATATGTGCTGTGACCATTTGAAGTGATTGTGGTGTTAATTTAAATAGACAATCAGAATATTGATATTGAGTGATAATCATTGTGGAAAATATGACCGTTATTTTCTGGGGCTAAAACATATTTTACTACTGATGTGAGTCACAGCAAAGTATCATTTGGCCCAATCAATTATTGTCAGCATAAATGCTCATCACCATCTTCATCACTTTTCAAGAAGGGCAGGAGAAAGAAAACAGGGAATTATAGACTGGTTAGCCTGACGTCAGTGTTGGGAAAGATGCTGGAGTCAATTATGACAGATGAAATTACGACTCATTTGGGTAGCAGTAGCAGTAAGGTCAGAGTCAGTATGGATTTACGAAGGGAAATCGTGATTGACTAATCTTCTGGAATTTTTTGAGCATGTAACTATGAAGATATACAAGGGAAAGCCAGTGGATGCAATTTATCTGGATTTTCAGGAAGCCTTTGAGAAGGTCGCACATAGAGGATTAGTGAGCAAAGTCAGGGCACATGGTATTCGGGGCAAGGTACTGACTTGGATTGAAAATTGGCTGACTTACAGCAAGCGAAGAGTAGTGATAAACGGGTCCCTTTTGGAATAGCTGGTGATGACCAGTGGGGGTACCACAAGATTTGGTACTGGGCCCGCAGCTGTTTACAATGTACATCAATGATGTAGATGAAGGCATTCAACGTAATATTAGCAAATTTGCTGATGACACAAAGCTGGGTGGAAGCGTGAAATGTGAGGAGGATGTTATGAGAATACAGGGTGACTTAGTTAAAAAATCACATAACACCAGGTTATAGTCCAACAGGGTGACTTGGACAGACTAGGTGAGTGGATGTATGTATGGCCGATATAGTTTAATATCGATAAATGAGTGGTTATCCGTGTTGGTGGCAAGAACAGGAAGGCAGATTACTATCTAAATTGAGTCAAGTGAGGTAAAAGGGAAGTACAACGAGATCTAGGTGTTCTTGTACATTAGTCAATGAAAGCAAGAATGCAGGTACAGCAGGCAATGAAGAAAAGTAATGGCATGCTGGCCTTCATAACAAGAGGGATTGAGTATAGGAACAAGGAGGTCCTCCTGCAGCTGTACAGATCACACCTGGAGTATTGTGTGCAGTTTTGGTCTCCAAATTTGAGGAAGGACATTCTGGCTATTGAGGAAGTGTAGCGTAGGTTCACGAGGTCAGTTCCCAAAATGGCAGGACTATCATAATTTGAAAGATTGGAGCGACTGGGCTTGTATACATTGGAGTTTAGGAAGATGAGAGAGGATCTGATTGAGACATATAAAATTATTAATGGATAGGACACTCTGGAGGCAGGAAGCATGTTTCCGCTGATGGGTGAGTTCAGAACTAGAGGACACAGTTTAAAAATAAGTGGTAGGCCATGTAGAACAGAGTTGAGGAGAAACTTCTTCACCCAGTGAGTAGAGGACATACGGAATGCTTTGCCCCAGAAGGCAGTGGAGACCAAGTCGCTCAATACTTTCAAGAAAGGGATGGATAGAGCTCTTCGAAACAGTGGAATCAAGGGTTATGGGGATAAGGCAGGAACAGGATACTGATTGTGGATGACCAGCCATGATCACAATGAATGGTGGTGCTGGCTCGAATGGCCGAATGCCTACACTTGCACCTATTGTCTATTCATCCCATCTCGGTTAATTTCAATGTAACATCATAACCACGTGCTTCCTTCTCATTTATCTGTCCTCATATAAACACATTTATAATATTCATGTCAACAACTCCTTGAGATAGTGGTATCAATTTTCTTATCACTTTTTGAGGGAAGACGTTTCTTGAGCTTTCCCAGTTGGGAAACATTCATCTTATTTTGATGCCTGTAATGTGAGCTTCCCCCGAAAATATATTCCTTACTTAGTTACTCCATTGAAATATTTCACAATTCTAACGATCTCCATTATGTTATGCTTTAGAGTAATTTTCCAGAGAAATGTGATCCATTCTTTTATTAACTTGCTAATATATGCATGTATCACATGTAAATCGTCTCCACATCCCTTCTGGTGCCTCCATCATTTTCATGCTACTTGCTGATCTGCACCGTATGCGGTGCTGCAATTGTGATCGAACTGAGGTTCCATTATGCGTGGTATGTTCACCCTGCTTTAAGTTCATTCATTCAATGAATGAATTGTGCTTAGTTTGCTTTTACAAGACCATGGTAACTTATGCTGCAACTTGTTAGATTGATGTATCTTTACACCAACTATCCTCACTATTCCATTGTCCCATCATGACCCGAAACATCCAGTAAGAGGGTAATTAACTACCCTTCCCATCGAAATGTTCAAGACTACAAGTATGTGTGTTAAATATTGTTTTGAAATTTTATTTTGCTCATTTCTCATTTATTAACACTTACTTGCGAATTGTTGTTTAGCATCAATGATTCATTCTAAAATCCTTGCCATTGCGCACAGGCATGCAGCCACCTGGATCTTAGAATCCCTACTGTGTAAAAGCAAGCTGTTCGGCTCGTCGAGTCGGCACTGACCCTCTAAAGGGCATCTCACTCAGACTCATGCCTGTACACGATCCCTGGAACACTGCATTTCCATTGCTAATCCACCTCGCCTGCACGTCCCTGGACATTATGGGAAATTTAGCATGGCCAATTCACTTAACCTACACATGTTGACTTTGCGAGGAAACTGGAGCACACCCACACAGAAACGGTAAAAACGTGCAACTTCACACAGAGGGTGGAATCAAACTCATGTTTCTGGGGCTGATGGGCAGCAGTGCTAACCATTGAGACACTATGATTATCTACAATTTTATTGAACATGAACACGTTAAGAATTAACGTTAATGCTGCAAACTGTTCAGTTATTCTCATTTTTCAGTGAATTAAACTATTCTAAAGATGCTTATTGAACACATATTTCAACTACCTCTGAATGTAGTCAGGGTCATGGCATACATCTAAGTGCACATACAGCAATTCCGAAGCTGAAACATGAATCCAAATTCTCATACATAATAAGATATAAATACAGACTCGTCACCTACGATGAGTGGTAGTCATCTTTCCAGCACATGCAGAATTCACCACATAACATCAACTATTAGTGGAGGAGCTTCCCTGAGATAAGTGCAATAGGAATTTTGTTTGGCTTTCCATTCTGAGATCTTTAAGATGTTCCCCATTGCTATTACAATGGAGTCACTTACAGGTTGGCTGGGTAAGCAAATATGTCTTTCTAATGGTGACAGCAGAGCAATAGAATGAAAAAAATGTGGAAGCTGCGCGGTAAGAATGCAGTGAAGAAGCATGACTCGTGAATCCCATAAATATTTTTCAATACAGAACAAAACCAGAGAGTTGCTCACAGCTGATAATGATCCGGTACTATAAAATATCACTTGATATCCTCTAAACAGCTCAGTACAACCATTGCTCACACAGAGAAAAAAAGCCGCAGTTTTCTCACTGCAATATTTACGTTTCAGCTTGTGGAAATAAATGGCCACAAATCAATCAAAAGAAAATATGACAGAGAACCAGACACAACAGTCTGTGGCTGTCTAAACATATTCCGAGGGATCGAGTACACAAATAAAAACCAATGCTGAAAAGCAAAAGGGGTGCACCTAATTATCAATTTAACAATAACAAGCAATAGCCATGGTCACCAAGTAATGGTTAAAGCTTTTGGGAAGCCTGCCCAGTCCCTGGGATAGGATCACAAATGTCACTATGAAATGGTGAGGAAGATGCATTAAAATGAGAAAAAAAGGCTTGCAGTGCTTTCATTATTTATATATTGAGAATTGTAAAATATCTATTCAGTGATGGATGAATTATTTCTAGTTCTGTTTAGTATATTTCACCAGTTCTGACTCGCCAAACTATCTCATCGATATGGATACGACGTACGCTTGTCTAGAAGAGAAGCTCCTCGCATGATCAAGATTGAAAGCCAAGAAAACAACTTAACACACCCAGTCAGAAGAAAATGATGGTGCTGTACTTTTTCTGCAATCAGCAGACCACACACAAAGACTCAAGGCAAGTTATTCCCACTCGTGCAATTATTTCCGCTGAAGTATCATCACATGGATGGAGAAAAGAAAAGAACACACCACTAGATGCAATCGGTACATTCTGCTGTCTGGATACCCGGTGAGAGATGGATTCTCTTTTCGAGGAACTCGACACACTCAATGAGAAAGGCAGACTTCAATGTTATCTCAAATGAAGGACTCTTATGGATAAACCACAAACTCATCCACATGACCGTGATTATTCACTCAACAACATGATGCATTATGGCATCGAATCTGGATAAACCTCTCAGCCAAACATTCAAATAAATTGGGTTTGCTCATGAAACAGAATATGCTTCACAAGATTGGACATCGGCGAGATTTCCAAGAAACATCTTGTGAGGAGGTAACCTGCACCAGGTGATGATTACATGCAAGGAGCTTCAGTTCAGAGATACTATTAAACTGAAACACGGAGGTCTTCAAAATCACACGCAAGTGGGGAAATTCTGGTCATTATCAACGCAACTGGAGGCAGCAGCCGTCAACCTGGCACTTGGGCGACACCTCTTTTCAGACCTTTGAAATGATATTCCAGTCCAGGCATCAAGGTCATAACATACTTTGTCTCATGCCCATTGGTGAGGGTCAAGTTCGTTAGTGGAGCTTGGTGCAGACTTCCTCATTCCAGTCACTTGATCAGCCATCAAAGCAAGTGCAGCAACTGGCTACATCCTAACTCAACGTTCTGAGACTGCATTCCCATTATCTGTTGGAGATGTTAAGATACCAAACTGAGGCCAATTTTGAATGACACGTAAGACCATGTTACTCTCTGGAAACTATGATGATCGTTCAATGAAATCAATCATGAAATGGAAATTATTACTTTGAAATAAAACAAAAATTAATATTATAGTTTATGTAAAAAAGAAATGAGAGTCTCATGGCAGCTCAGTATTGTTTTCCTATCTCTGAACAGGTGACTCTATCTTCGAGGACAACATCAGAACATTTTGTGATGGAACGCAAACAAAAAATAGATCTGTATGTCTGTAAGCTCTTCCAATACTCTTGATGGTGTTCAGAACAAAAAGAACATCTCCTGCTTAGTAATCACACAGAAAACAATGACAAACACCTATCGTGCTTTGCTCATAAGCAATTATCTGTCCAATAGAGGTCCAAGGCTCAACTCTCCGAAGACTTCGGAGGTTTCTGTCTGTTGGACAAGTCTTAATCTATTGAAGTACGTTACCACCCTAAATCACATAGCATGACAGCAAATCATGAGATAGATTAAGGGTAGGTTTCAGACTGAAAACAGAGTTGAAATTAATTGGTAAATTTTGACACTTACAGTACCACAAGGATCAATGTTTTGGTTTCAGCTTTTCACAATATCTATTAATGAATGGGAATTAAGAGTGTAGGGGAGAACGTGTTGTAATGGTAATGCCACTGGACAAGTAAACATGAGAACATGTGTTCAAATCCCACTGTTGTACCTGGTTCATTTTCAATTCAACTAATAAACCTGGGAACACAAAGTTAGTTTCAGTAATGGAGTCTATAAAACTATCAAGACTTGTTCTAAAAACCAATTTGATTTACTAATGTCCTTGAGAAGGAAATCTATACCTCTTACCTGATCCAGCCGACATGGCACTCAAAGAAGTGACTGGTTCAAAGGCAATTTTGGATGGTTGAGAAATGAAGATCTTACCAGCGACAATTACATCCTCTGAAAAAAAATACAAATCGGGAATTAAATGTAATGTTTCCAAATTTGCAGATGATTGAAACGTTAAGTAGGAATCTATCTTGTATGGAAAACCAAGAACCTTTCCAGGAGAGTTGGTCATGAATCAGTGATTGGGAATGAACATTGAGAGGATGGAATATAACGTGGAAAGATGTGACGTTATTCACTTTGTTAGGAAGAAAAGATCTGTAGAGCTTTTCCTGGTGAGAGTTTGGAAAGCATATATATATATAAAAGAACTGAGCTATCCTTGTGAATAAGACACTGAGGGTCACATTTGTGAGAGTAAGAAGCAATTAGGAAGGCTAATGTAACTTTTGTTGATATAACAATAAGGTTTTTGTGTACAGGTACAGTGAAATATTGCTTCATATTGTGCAGGTTCACTTCACCAGAGGTACTGTATATAGTTTTCACCTCCTTGTCTCAGGAAAACTAAAATCATAGCGGTAGTGCAATGATAATTTGCCAGACTTCTTCCCAGGTTTATAGGGCTAGTCTCTGAAGAAATATTGGATAAAATGGATCTGCTTTCCTGGATTTTTGAAGAATGACAGATTATCTAAATTGAACTCTATGCAGTACGTAAAGAGATAAACAGGCTAACTGCAGCTAAGATGTTTCCACTCGTTAGATAGTCTCGAATTAAGGGACACAATTAGAAAAAAAAGGCAGTATGTCTTAAAATTGAAACTAAAACAAAAAAAACATTCAGAGTGCCATGAACAAAAGAATTAAATGTTGCAGGAAATATGAACGACAAAGTTGTTTGCAATAAAGGATAAATGGAACTCATTGAAAGGTGCTTGTTGGACTGCATGAAAGATTCCTTCATCAGTAACAGTCAAAAATTACATGTCAATAATTTCAAAGGATTCCACTAAACGTCTACCTCTGGAGGTTGGCTAACGTGGTGCCACTGTTAAAGAGGGGTGGTAAGGACAATCCAGGGAAGTATAGACCAGTGAGCCTGGCGTTGGTGGGCAGGTTGTCGGAGGGAATCCTGAGGGACAGGATGTACGTGTATTTGGAAAGGGAAGGACTTATTAGGGACAGTCAATTAGGGCTTTGTGAATGAGAAGTCATGTCTCACAAACTTGATTGAGTTTTTTGAAGAAGTAACAAAGAAGATTGGTGAGGGCAGAGCAATTAATGTGATCTATATGGACTTCAGTAAGGTATTCAACAAGGTTCCCCATGGGAGATTCGTTAGCAAGGTTAGATCTGACAGAATACAGGGAGAAATAGCCATTTGGATACAGAACTGGCTCAAAGGTAGAAGACAGAGGGTTGTGATGGAGGGTTGTTTTTCAGACTGGAGGTCTGTGACCAGTGGAGTGCCATAAGGATTGGTGATGGGTCCTCTACGTTTTGTCATTTTCATAAATGATAAGAGGTACAGTTAGTAAGTTTGTAGATGACACCAAAATTGGAGATGTAGTGGACAGAGAAGAAGATTACATCAGATTACAATGGGATCTGGACCAGATGGGCCAATTGGCTGAGAAGTGGCAGATGAAGTTTAATTCAGATAAATGCACGGAGCTGCATTTTGGAAAACCAAATCTTAGCAGGACTTATACACTTCATGGTAAGGTCTGAGGGAGTGTTGCTGAGTAAAGAGACCTTGGAGTGCAGGTTCATAGCTCCTTGAAAGTGGAGTCTCAGTAGATAGGATAGTGAAGAAGGCGTTTGGTATGCTTTCTTTTATTGGTCAGAGTATTGAGTACAGGTGCTGGGAGGTCATGTTGCGGCTGTACAGGACATTGGTTAGGCCGCTGTTGGAATATTGCATGCAATTCTGGTCTCCTTCCTATTGGAAAGATGTTGTGAAACTTGAAAGGTTTCAGAAAAGATTGACAAGGATGTTACCAGGATTGGAGGATTTGAGCTATAGCGAGAGGCTGAACAGGCTGGGTCATTTTTCCTGGAGCGTCGGAGGCTGAGGGGTGAGTTTACAGAGGTTTACAGAATTAGGAGGGGCATGGATAGGATAAATGGACAAAGTTTTATCCCTGGGGTCGGGGAGTCCAGAACTGTAAGGCATAAGTTTAGGGTGAGAAGGGAAAGATATAAAAGAGACCTAATGGGTAATTTTTTCACACAGAGAGTGTTACGTGCATGGAATGAGCTGCCAGAGGATGTGGTGGAGGCTGGTCTAATTGCAACATTTAAACGGCATTTGAATGGGTATATGAATAGGAAGGGCTTGGAGGAATATGGGCCAGGTGCTGGCAGGTGGGACTAGATTGGGTTGGGATATCTGGTTGGTATGGATGCGTTGGACTGAAGCGTCCGTTTCCTTCTGTGCATCTTTCTGACTCTATGACTCCACTTAATATATCAATGCGTGATTAGAAGCTAATTCACACTTTCCTTAAAGCCAAACCACCTAGAAGAATAACGTGAATGATGGGAATGGATTCTGATCATGATATTAAAATATATCTATTGACCTATGATCTACATATCGCTGTGGCCTTATATAACTTGGTGTTATGGTGCGTCATACAGAATAGAGTTAGTGATTTCCAATCTGTGCTTCAAGTTTGAACTATTAATCTTAACAAAACTTGAAAGTCACTAAATAAATTGATATAATGCCTTCAAACAGTGGAAAATTTACAGAATTAATAAATGGGAACACCAGCAGCATCAAGAAGAAGATAGTATATCGCTTGCATGTCAACAATTAAATATATATCATCCACTGGTCCAAGTCAAACGTTTACTGATTTTCTTCTAAGTACCAGAGATGGTGCTTCTACTGGCAGTAAGATATGGAACACAAGGAAAAGAGTGTCTTATTAAAAGTAAATGGAAATCTTCCAGTGACTTAGTTTGATTCCATAAGACAGTCAGTAAATAAATATGTTCAGTGAACTCCTTTCAATCCACAACTGATTACTATCATAACTTATCTTTGACCCCATGTCAAACATTCATTAAACATATATATTGTAAGCATAAACATTCAAGGGGTAACTAAATCATTAAAACAACTTAATAATCATTTATAGCATCACATGAAGTTAGTTCTGTGTTTCATATGTTATGCTTTGATATGTATAATCACCCCCCAATGATTATTCAGATACAAGTGGGTAGTTTCTTGGCAGAGCCAGACTCATATCCTCCACGGCCACAATAACGATTGCCATTCACATGTGCCCTTCCACCATGTATTACATTCTGCCCTCATGTGGGTAACTCCAAATATGTTCCCATCTCTGTGCATGTGTTTGGCTTCATACCAACTCAATTGCCTGCCACTCGCTGCACCCGTGTCTTACCCCTGCTCAGAGGTGACATGAAGAAAGTAGGATGTGGGAGAGAGGTGGGAGGATGGTGAAGTCCTTCACCCAAAGGGAAAGGTCGGCTAATGGAGTTAAAAGCAAAAAAAAGAGCTGCAAGTACGCAAATGATGTGTCAACGTCTCTGCATAGAAGCATAATTAACACTTCAGAATATTTACTTTCATCAGAACTGAAGAAAGGTTGGAATGTAATAGGTTGAAGCCAGTTGAGTGGGAGGAAAAATGAACTTGAGAACAAGCGGAAGATATGAGACATTGTGTAAAGTACAGTATTGGGTGTGGAAAAGTGATTTATTTTTCCACTGCAATGTGAATGGATGCATAGTACCTGTGTTAATATAACGTAAAAGGATCAATTACGAAAGGTAGCAAATTAACCAAAATAAAAACACTTGGCAAGTTTTATACAAGTGTTATGACACGCCATATTCAGTTATGCCATCAAGTCTGCATTGAGCTTGATTGGAAGACTGCATCAGACTGAATTTAGATTAGATTACTTACAGTGTGGAAACAGGCCCTTCGGCCCAACAAATCCACACCGCCCCGCCGAAGCGCAACCCACCCATACCCTTACATTTGCCCCTTACCTAACACTACGGGCAATTTAGCATGGTCAATTCACCTGACCTGCACATCTTTCGACTGTGGGAGGAAACCGGAGCACCCGGAGGAAACCCACGCAGACACGGGGAGAACGTGCAAACAGTCAGTCGCCCGAGGTGGGAATTGAACCCGGGTCTCTGGCGCTGTGAGGCAGCAGTGCTAACCACTGTGCCACCATGCCGCCCACAAATCTAAAAAAAAATTTAGAAAGGTCAGAATGAGACCGAAATGCAGAGTAAAATTAACGATGAACAGAACACTTGGAGCCATTCTTGCAGACGAACTACAGGTAGTTTGCAAATCAGTCATACAGTCTGCATTGATGCTCTCCAACATGCAGATTACAATGTTATGAACAGAATACTATGTTAACGGAAGCACATGTGAAGAACTGTTTTACTTGGAGGGAGTTTTGGACACTTTGATGCTGAGAATGGAATAGGAAATAGGAAGATTTTTATTTCCTGAGATTTTTTAAGTAAAGACACTGTGGAAAGGAAAGTGAGGTTTGGTTGATGTGAATGGAAGATGAATGGACTTGGGTTTCACATGGAGAACTGAACTTTTGCAAGCTTGCAAAGGGACGTGAAAGGAAATTTTGCTTCACAGTGCCATCAAGCTTTACCTGACGAACATGATGAAGAATGATCTGTCGATGAAGGAAAAGTCAGAGATAAGAGCAAGGGGAATCTCTTATGTGTATATCATTGCGCCGGATAGTGAGAACAGAATGGAGCACGATGGGGTGTGAATGGTGCATAATCATTTGTTGAAGAGAAAGGAATAAATATTGTAAGTGTTAATTGACAACGATACTTTGTGTGGACTGATCATAAAGAGAAGATGGGAGATAGCAATAAGCTTCATTATTCACTAAATTGTCACCTCAATACTGAATGTGATGCCTCACCTACAAAACAAGCTAAGAAATGAGAGACTTATCTTTTCTCTCAAAATGGGCATGGGTTCAAATAATAATTATCAATTAAATTTCTGTCAATTCAAAAATTATCTGCTTGAATTCAAATATTATCAATAATATCACAACATTTTAGAAGGCTATGATTATTCAGTTACGAAATTATGTGCCTTTAGTCAAACCTCTATGGTAGGGATTTTACTAGTTCTGCTCTTACTAAATCAGCAAGGACAAATGGGATATGATCACCAAATTGGAACAAGTATGTCACAACTGCCAACTCTTACTATATAAGAGAACTCCTATGAATGTTTAAGCATTGGTTTGATAAGGTTCCCCATGGTAGGCTATTGCTGAAAATACGAAGGCATGGGATTGAGGGTTATTGGTAGTTTGGATCAAAAATTGGCTAGCTGCAAGAAGATGTTCATCCTGGAGTTCAGTTACTAGTGATGTACTGCAATGATATGTTTTGGGGCCACTGCTGTTTGTCATTTTTATAACTGATCTGGATGAGACTGTCAAAGGATAGGTTAGTAAATTTGCAGATGACACTAAAGTAGGTGGAGTTGTGGATCGTACCAGGGGATGTTGCAGGTTACAGAGGAACATAAATAAGATGCAGAGCTGACCTGAGATGTGGCAAATGGAGCTTAATACAGAAAAGTGTGACGTGATTCGGAAGGAACAACAGGAATATAGAGTACTGGGCTAATGGCAAGTTTCTTGGTCGTAGACATAGATCCGGGAAAGTTACCACCCAGGTTGATAGGGTTGTTAAGACGGCTTATGGCGTGTGAGCGTTTATTGGTAGAGGGATTCAGTTTCAGAGCCATGAGATCACCTTGCAACTGTACAAAAATCTGGTGTGGCTGCACTTGGAGTATGCATACAGTTATGGTCACCGCGTTGTAGGAAAAATGTGGAAGCTTTGGAAAGAGTTCAGATGAAATTTATTTGGATATTGCCTGGTATGGAGCAAAGGTCTGATGAGGAAAAGCTGAGGGACCTGAGGCTGTTTTCCTTAGAGACAAGAAGGTTGAGAGGTGACTTAATTGAGACATACAAGATAATCAGAGGGTTAGATAGCGTGGACAGTGACAGCCGTTTTCCTCGGATAGTGATGGCTAGCACGAGGTGACGTAGCTTTAAATTGAGCTGTGATAGATATAGGATAGATGTCAGAGGTAGTTTCTTTAGTCAGAGAATAGTAAGGGCGTGGAACACCATGCCTGTAACAGTAGTAGACAAGCCGACTTTAAGAACGTTTAAATGGCCATTGGATAAACATATGGATGAAAATGGAATAGCGTAGGATAGATAGGCTTCAGATTGGTTCCACAGGTCAGCGTAACATCAAGGGCCAAAGGACCTGTACTGCACTGTAATGTTCTATGTTCTATTATCGCTTGATGTGTAGTTTAATTCAATGCCTGCTTTGTGATTGGGTGTAGAACTTATTGTCGATGCTGCAGTTTATTGTTGACTGTGATGATACTTCTGGAAATACGTCCTATTATGGAAAGCTGGGTTCTTCATTTGATGTGGAGTTAATTTTAGTCATGAGGTCTATTTCTGATGCAGAGGTTTCGTTTTCGTTGGAGAAAGTCTCGTCTTCCTATGCCCACATCTTCAATGCTTAACTAAGCTTTCTGTCACATTTTCCTGAGATTTTCTCACACAGGATTTGGTTTGGAAGAACCTTTTGCAACTCTTTACAAATGACATGTCATTTAGAAACTTGGCCTCAGTTGTCTAACGTAGCACCTGACACATGCTGTTAGTGTGCTTCTCCATCTATTAAATGTCCATAAGCATCACTTCTCCTTTCCATTCATCACAATGTAACTACATCCTCCCTCAGTTTATCGACGTGTTGTGGATCAGGCCAGACCCTCCTCGAAAGATTTCAAGAAAGTAGCCCGGACCCCAGTTTTGCTAAATGTTTTAAGCAGGTGTCAGTAGATTTTCGAGGAGTGATGCAACTGGCCCAACCACTTAGTTTTAAACAATCAAAATTTATTTGCAAGACTACCAAATGAAACACAAACAAAAATGAAGAGATTGTGGAATAACTGATCTTATCCGAAAACCAAATAGATTATCTCAACTTAATGATACTGTTCCAAATATGTGCAAAAATCTCTGCGGAAAAAATGTAAAATCAATCACAGGCTCTTACAAGAGAGATGTCAGAGAGAGAGAGAGGATCAACATGGACCTACTTCTTTGGGTACAGCAGCTTCATAACTGACTGCTTTCCGAAACCAAATCAAACCAGAGAGAAGTCGAGCTGGAAGAATTGACTACTCCCTATCATTGTACATGTGTTTTTGAACATGAGGCAGTATATGTTAGCTATAATCAAATTGCCCCAAAACCCATCCAGCCAGATCTCTTGCCACCTGTGTCCTTACGAGCTCTCTGAATAATAAAAAAACAACACAGACAACACAACCTTCTTAAAGGAGCAGCATCAAATCACTTCCACACTAAAATAAAACTATCAGCGTCTCCTACATCTACTTCATTCATAATTAGGTTAGTACTTCAAGCTCAGCGAGCTAACTTACATACTTGGATCAGTACTTCCCAGCTTATTTCCACATATCTCCGCATGTGTTAGCAATAACTCAGGTCATTTCGATTTTCCTCTGCAAGTTAACTCACTAATTTATCCCAATATTTGACAACTTCCTCATTGTCAAATTTAATTTCAGGAATGACCAATTCAGAATCCTGTAAACTTAGTTCTTCCCTCTGTGTTGTAGCCAATAACACATTGGCTTTCCTTTCCTCTCAAAATCCTTTTGAGCTTAGTCATATGATGCACTTAGTGAGATTTCTTTCTGCCTGGAGTCCTCACCAAATTGTTCATGTCACTCAATTTCCTTTTGAAATGATAAGGTTCACTAAACTTTGCCTTTAAACGTTCACCTTTAGGAAGTTAAACTAGAACTCTATTTCCCATAGCAAAATTGTGAGTTTTTTTATTTCTTGCCGGCTTCTTATTTCATAGTATGCTGTGACACTTTTAAATGCGGTCTAGCCAACGCCCCTGCTCTATTCAATCATTCCCGAAAATTCGACATATAGTCCAAATATGTGGTCTTTGAATTATGACTTATCAATTTTCCTGAATCTATTTTAGCCCTCCTCTCACTTAATGTTCAAAAACTAATTTAAATGGATTAAATTTGGTCTATTCTTTTGTTGAATCTCTGATTGCAAAAAGTACAAACAGAATTCCCTTATCCCAATCACTGGATAGTCTTGACTATAAGCCCTGAACATGATCTTTAGTGTCTGATGCAACCTTTCCAGTGCTTCCTGTGAATCTGGACGGCAAGCAGTAGATTTGAATTGTTTTATTCATAAGCTGTCCAAAACTTCTTCGAATAATTTTGATGTTATTTTTTTTTTCTCTTGATCTGATTTTATCTCTTGTGGGTAGTAAGTATCTAGCGAAAATTTTGAGTAATTCTTCTACAATGCTTTTAGCTGTGTTGTTGCGTAATGGAATAACCTCTGGAAATCTAGTGGACACATCGATTATTATTAACAAATACTAATTCCCAATTTTGTTGAGGTAGGCATCCTAAGCAATCCTTTAAGACTCTTGTAAAAGGTTCCTAAAATGTAGGAATACGTATTACTGCCAATGGTTTTACAATTACCTGACATATGTGACATGTTTGGCAAAATTCAACAAAATGCTTGTGCAGCCCAGACCAGTAAAAAAAATGTATTTTAGTTTGGGTTTTTCTTGCCCCAAATGACTCCACACTTTTAGTTCATGCGCCACTTACGACACCTCCTTTCTATGATCCACTAGCAATATGATTTGATGAACAGCTGCCCGTTTCTCCTCTGCCTCAATATGTAATGGTCTCAATTTCTTCATTAATACGTTATTTTAAGATATTAGCATTCAGGGATGCATTCAGATTCTTTGCCCATGTATGCTTTTTGATACAATCACTTTAAAGTTTCATCTGTCTGCTGTAAGATAATTATTTTTTCTGAGCCAAAGATGTCTGCTTTGTCATCTATCTGCTCCTCGTTTTTTGCAAAACATCCATTCAAACATGGTGTCTGCTAATTCCACGTCAACTTGCTTATCTGTACTCTACAATCTCTCCTGCTTCAACTGGTGACTTTCTGATCTTGTTACTAAACAATCCCAAAATATCCCAGGATGTGTGTCTTGCAATAGTTCTTTGTGTGAGTTTCCACTGGCCTTTCAACCATAGTAGGCATCACTCTACCAGTGAACCAACTACATTGTTAGCAAGAACAAATTCTGTAGTTGAGAGCTTGTCCAGTAGAACTACCACAACTTTTCCACTCTTATCTGAACACTCTTATCTCACTTTGCATAATCGAGCACTTCTTGTCTCACCGTGAATTCCCGTTACTTGCACGTTTTCTGCCAAGTGTCCTTCAGAAGTACATACCTCCTAATATTTAAACATCAAATATTTATAGGATTCTGCTCTTTACCTGCTGCTCCTGGCCGATGAGAGTAAACCTTACCTTCACAGGTACATGGTTTAAGAAGATCTGTAACATCATCTTTAACCAACCTTTGTTCAGGTTATACATCCTGGTGCAGCTTTCTAGCCTCCACTGTACTTTCCATATCACTCCAAGAAACTTCACTGGCTTATCCTGTTTTCCTATATTTGGAGATATAAAGGCTGTATGAGCAGCTGAAGAAAGCAACCTTAATTGTATTGTGCCTGAAGCCTACAGACAACGTTTCAGGAATCTAAAGAGGGACCTTGAAAAAACCTACATTAAGTTTGAAAGGATCAAGCAAAGTAATTTTGATAAGTGGATAAGGGCATTAAAAACAGATAAAAACTATGATGCTCTGAGACAATTATTTTGTAGGAGCTCAAAGATTCACTTCCTGGAGTAATGAATACTCATGTGGAAGTTTAGAGAATTAAATTGGCAAGATTAGAAGGGGAAATGACTAATGATTACGGGTTGATCCACAAATCAAAGTTAGGCTTCCAAAATCAGTTTCAATCCGTGAGGGATTTTCTATCACAAAGCAAAATAAGACTTCAGAGACTAACAGATGATTTAAAAACCAAATCAAATGTACGATAACATTCTTTGCAATTGAAGGAAGTATTCTTATGCATGACAATACGTACACAATGCTGGTCAACATAATGATAACTACACGTACGCAATATATGTTGTTGTGATAGATCATTCCATTCAACACAGATCTGTCATCGTGCAGGGAAAATCAAACAAGCAAAAATACTTTAAATTCTGTATATAAGACTTCAACAACAGTAAAGATATATACAGGAGACATTTATTTTGGTCTTCCAGAGATTCACAAAAAGTGAAGATGGGCATATGATTATTTTATGTTACCGACAATGAGGTGTGTTTTTTTTTCCTATCAGGCATTTTCAGCTCACAAAAACGAAAAGCAAAAAACAAGTTGCAGGGTAAGGAAGTATGTTCTTTTTCCTTCAAAAATAAAAAGTATTTTGAACCCCTTCTCAATTTTGAGAGGAAAACCGAATCTCAGGTGCTCACATAATATTTGATAGGCATTAGTAACAATATGATTAATTTCTGCAAAATGAAACATTCATTGCGAGCCTTGGAGAGCTGCGATGTAAACACCAGTGTACGTGGTAATATGCATCAAATGCTCAAAAAGATAACATAGATGATTGGGTCTCTATCACATTGCTGCCAATGAGATATTCTTTCATGCAAATTAGCTACCAACAATTGTTACATTAACGCAGTGCTATGTTTTACGTGTGTTAAATTAATTTAACAGCAATTTATGATCAACACCAATGACGAATAGGATTGAGAAACACAAGGCCAGTTCTAATACTTCTTTCAGTCTCCCCCGCTTTGGATCCTGAAAACTCAAGTTTTTTTTTTGTTCAATCTTGTCACATTAAAATATTACTAACATCGAATCTGTTTCTTTTTCTTTAAACTTCTGAAATCCACGAATGTAGAGAACTTGCTTGTGACGAAGCTGTCACTTTATCTTCGTTATTTTGACCTTTTTTTCTGAAGAGTCGTGAAGTTTGCGGTCACATAAAGTCCACTTTAACAATGGCAGGAGAGTGGCCAGTTCTCCCAGTTCAGGTGCACTCTTGCTTGGTTTAGTTGTAGCAGAGAAACTGCTGATAGCTGTAGCAGAAGTTGCTACAATGCAAAAAATGTTCCATGCTTCAGCAGATGATTCTTGAACAGTTACCAGGGTTGGAGGATCTGATCTTGAGGGAGAGGCTGAACAGGCTGGGGCTGTTTTCCCTGGAGTGTCGGAGGATGAGGGGTGGCCTTATAGAGGTTTACAAAATTATATGGGGGCATGGATAGGATAAATAGACAAAGTATTTTCCCTGGCGTGGGGGAGTCCAGAACTAGAGGGCATAGGTTTAGGGTGAGAGGGGAAAGATATAGAACATAGAACAATACAGCACAGAACAGGCCCTTCGGCCCACGATGTTGTGCCGAACATTTGTCCTAGCTTAAGCACCCATCCATGTACCTATCCAATTGCC